>NW_015090810.1:1916331-2000576 GCF_001431845.1 Calidris pugnax
AGTTTAATTTTTTTTTACAATTTTTTTTTTTTTTTTTTTTTTTTTTTTTTTTGTGGTGAAAAGCCTTGATATTCTGCCTATCAATCCACAAGATGGAAAGGGATTTAGAGCTGCTGCATTATTGCCTTGACTCCTGTTCTGAAATTCTTTATGGTTATTTATATGAAATACTTTATCTAAGCAAATATAAGTTTCATTCTAATATGTTGAAAATGAAGCAGTTTATATGAAAATGATTTAAGCCTTCAGTATCTCCAATCTATAATGAGTATTTCATTGGCCCTTATTTACATCCAGAACACTAACAAAATATTTTTATTTATTGCCACATGAACTTGCTGACAATCTAAATGTAATGACATCCATAACAAACAAATATACTGGGACCACGGGACAGTACATAGAAAAGTGTTCAGTGGCAGCCTGATAAAGATCAAAACTTCACTCTTACCTCAGTAAGAAGTGAGTTCAGGAATCATCCATGAAACAAACCAGACAATGGTGTGTTTTCTTTTTATTTCTTTAAATAAATAAAAATGAAATGTTTGGTGCATGTAACATTTATCCCAGCAGAGCAATCCAATGTGAATTTCTGCCTCCAGTTAGAACCAAGATAAATGCAATCATCCAACGTAGTCTATTTAGAAACCCTAGATAAGTAAATGTATATTCCTACAATATATTATATAAATAGAAATATCTTCTACAGACATGCAAATCTTTTAGACATGATATTTTTGGAAGTGAATACACAGTCAGACCAGATATACATGAAGAGCTATATCATTAGCTATACCTCAGCAGGAACTGTCAATATGCAGTCCTTCCTTGTCAAGATTCAACATCCCTAAAATTTAACTCAGAAACTAGTTCGGCAAGTAATTAAAGAAGTTCAAAACTATTTAAGCTTACCTGAGATACCATCTGCATGAGTGGCATCATCACTATTGTATACCTCAGTAGCAAGGTGCACTCCCTCAATTTGCTTCCATTTCTTCTTTCAAGAAACAGTGCTGTAAAGCCACGTATAACTTACAGATAGCCAGGAAACTGTATGACTATGTTGATGTACACTTTCATTAAATAGGAGTACCACTGAAAAAATATTCTTTCTAACTTCTTCCACCACTTCCACGTATTCCCAACAGTGAGAGATTATAAGTACGTGAGTCTATGAGGAATTTTTCACACCTATGAAAACATGTTATGTTCCCCACCCAAGCATCATGGCATGCTCTCACTCTATGGACTGAATATGTACAAATTTCTCAGCTGATGTGCACACTACGTACACGCAACCCCTAGCTAGCATACCTCCTCCAGAAAGGAAATCTACTATTGACAGACTAACAATTACAATAAAGAGGATCTTGAAATCAGGAAACTGGTTTGCTAACCAGCTTGTAGATTTCATATTTATTACCATTACCATGGACTGTATTTCTTAAACATTTCTATTATTCATGACATTCATTTCAGCTTGAGTAGGTGACTCTGAGTGGGAGCTACAATCATTCTGCAAGTCAATTAACTCTCTATTTGGCAATATCAAAAGCAAATCTGGAAACAGCACAACATAACATATTTCTCCAGATCATCTCTACTTTTCCATGTACAAACCATAAATTCATATGTGAACATCCTGTCCTCACACACAGAAAAATTAGGAAAGGAAAGAACTTGATCTTCTGCTCTGTCTTCATGACCACTGTTTGCTTTGAAAGAGAATCTACTGGCCCAATGTACTTCCATTTAGCACTAGGTTTCACTTATGAGACTGAAAGATTGTTTTGAGATCAGGAGCTCTTCTGGACACTTTTCTGGCCAGCAGAGTTGCCCTTAATTTTTCTTGGATCTTTTTCCACGCGCTTGGTTGTATACCATTTAGTTTTCAAACGAATGCCTTCTCTGATATGCTGGGAACTCCCTAGTGGGAGTTCTTCCCTGGGCCCTCTGGACTGTTTTCTGGCACTGTCACAAGACTGTAGCCTTTCCTGAGATATTTTTGAAGCCAAGAACAATAGCCTTTCACCCTGTGCTACGTCGTCACTATTATGAAAACAGTAACTTCAATGACACTGACTAAAGGAACCCATGGACAATAAATCTCCCCTTGAGATTTCCTCAGGGGAAAAAAAATAGAAGGAAAAAAAAATCCAACCAAAAGCGAAACAACCACCCACCTCACCCCCCAAGCATTTACAAGTTACTTGCAAAAATAAAATTAAAATAAAAAAGAAACAGGAAATAACTATAAAATATAAGAACTATTGTATACAAAAGATAACTTCATTTTTATCCTTCATTGCTTGATGGAAGCATAGCAGAATAATATCAATTCGCAGGGTAACAAGATGACAAATTAGCTAACTTGTTTCACAGTACCATACATAAATCATAAATTTAAGCTGCATTCTATTTATCTTTGTTTGTATGACAACTCTTCATCTAGGAAAATCACAAGCCCATGTCACTATTACTCAGGCAAATTCCCCATGTAAAATAACCAGCCAGTGCTGAAATATTCCATGCTATTTTAAATCCTACATTCACATAATGGGGAAAATAAAGATCCCAAGGAAAAATGGAAAATCATGGTGTCTAGCCATACAGGAAGAATATTTCCAAAAACCCCCAGTTCATCTACTGAATTTGTATTAGGTCATGGATGCTCTGGAAGTCTCATATTTACTGCAACCCCATGTTATTTTATTCCTTACTCTTCTCCTTTTCAAACTTTCTACTAACACTAGCTACTATTTTTAATCTGGTCTCCGAAGGAAATGAGGTTTAGGACCTGCATCTCTCTGTCTCTCAAATCCCCATTTCAATCAAAACTGATGAGAAGAACTGATGTCTCAAAATCATTAAGTTCCTGAAAATTACTTGAAAAAGGCATTTAGGTAAAAGATATTAATGCCTTCAGAGGAGGGAAAAGTTGCAGAATTATCTCAACCATGCTGTTAGGTGCCAGAGAACCAGCACAAGGAGAGCTGTAGGAAATAAATTTTCATAAATTCTGCTTTTCAGAGAGGTGTCTGTTTCACTTTTGAAATAAAAAAGGTCTTAGAGAAGAGAACGTGATTTTTCTCCAGGCACTGAACAAATCTGAAGTGACAATAACCTATAGGTATAGTCACAGTAGCATGCAATTCTTGGGGACAGTTCCTCAGAAATCTTTATATTCAGTCTTCTGTGCTATTTCTCCCTTATTAAAATCAATCTAAAGCTTTAGACACTCTCAGTCTGCAAAGATACTGCATTTTCAAAAGCTCCCTTAACTCCTCCAAAGGGGATCTTAATTTCCTTCACTCTCAATGACAACTGAATGCCTAATTTTTTTTAGGTCCTTTTGAAATTTTATTAGAAAAATAATACAAGCTGAACACATCTAGTGTGCTTGTTCCAGTTCATGCCACATTCATATGTGACATAAATTATATGAAAGTTAAAAGCAGACTGGAACTTCTGACAGATATTTTAAATGAAAGTATGGAGGGAAAAAGTTATCCATCTCCCTCGAAACAACGTGAAACCCCTACTTTTCTGCAAGTGCCATCTCACAGATGATGCATCAGTCACTTGGAATTGCCAAATGAAAGGCTTTTTGAGACAGGGAACGTACTTTTTGGTTGTGGAGCAAATGTGAATAAAGAATCCATCTTTTTCAGCAGAATACCATTTGGATGGTCCACAGGATATCTTTCCATTGTATGTACTTCCAAATAGCCCCAAAATTCATGAGGAAATTTCCTTTTGCCACCACTCCTCAGTAATAAGCAGCACGAATAAGTTCTTATATAAAGCAATTTCTGAAATGACAAAATAACCCAAATGATTGGAGTAATATAGAAGGTCTTAATTTTCATTCCCAAGGTACATAAAAGAAATTGCAAACAGGAGAGGTGAGAGTCAGCAACCACACTACAGATTTGTGCCCTGATGAACCAACAAGGCAGAGGCTGCCCAGTGTAAGAAAGAATTGACCTAAATTTCCTCCTCATCAATGGCACGACTCAAGTGATTGGCAAAGCCACATCCTGACTTGGATGCTGCTGCTACACACAGCAGTCACCTGAGATTGCAGTAATTCAGCAGCTGCTTAGCAGCATGTGCCAACAGGCTTCTTACGTGCCGAGAGTGGCACTGAAGAAGCCTTTGTCAGTGCAGAACAACTGTATTGAATTTAGAGACCAGAAAAATTACTATCTATTCCTAGACATCTGATTAGGTTATTTTCATATTAACAAACCATATATAAATAGATGCTTATACAGATGTAAATGAATCTTCATAAACAAAACCTTCAAAGCACAGTGAAGCTTCCAGCCAGAACTGTTGCTCTTTCTTGTTGTCTTTGCTTATTTTGCAGGGATCACTATGAGTATTCACTGACCCTGAAACACTAAAGCTGCCTCTGAATTGCAGTGCTTAGATCTAAAGTTAGGAGGACCTTATTTAAAATTCATTCTTGCTAAACACAGCACATCGCCACCACATTTATGAATCTGACCCTTAGCTTTTATTGCAAATGCTAATAAAATAAAAAAAAATAATTTCTTATTCTTTCCTTCTGGTATAAAAACAACCTATTCTATGAGCAGCAGGAGTAAACAAGCACATTTCTGTGTTTTCTTTCCAATATGGATTCTCTGATGTATAATAAAGAGCACATCTTTTTGCTTAGTGGGAGAATTAGTTTACCTGGGCATCTATTGCAATTACACTAATGGGAATAAAAGATCTTGGCAATTTCCACCCCAGGTCAAATTGGTAATCGGGTTCTACTGTCATTAGGCAGTATGTATATGGTGAAGAGAGGCATAATCACAGAGCATAGACTAAGAATGAGAAGCAGGGGATATGGGACACAAAAAAAAAACCCAAACCAGATTCCATTAAGCTAATCTATACTAACTTTTTTTCTCTGATTTTTAACCAGAATTCCTGTGAGAATTTTTTTATTTGATTATACTTCATGGGTGTCTTTTAATAGTTTTACAACAAGCCCAATCTGACTGAGCAAGAAAGAGACCTAAAATGAATTGCATTACTCAAATTCCAGAAGTTAAAGAAGAGTGACCTTTCCACTCTCAAGGGAAATCTTCCAGTATGAGCAGAAATGTATGAGGTATCAGATACTCTGGAATGGCAAAATCAATATAAATGCCCCAAACGTAGGGAAAATATCAAACAGCATTTAGACCTTCTTAGGAACTAGTGCTGGTCAACCAAGAGTCAGATTTGCAGAAGGCAAATACATCTTCCTTAGGCCTTACAGAATTGTCTGGCATAATGCTGAAACACAGCCCAAGAAAGCAATATCAAAAACTCCAGCATGTCCCCCTGACTTCCAACCAATACACAAGGGAAACTTGTAGGCTTCTGCAGCAGCTTTGGAAATCAAGTTTATAACGACAGATTTTAAGTTTGCAAGTAATAAAATTTAAGCCACTCAGCTAGAGCAAAAAAAGATCTTTACTAACCACAAGAAAAACAGATCAAGCAACCCAAAGTCAGAGATTAAACAAGTCCATTTATCCTTGCAATCGTAACTGGAACATAGTATGCATCAGATTAATGTCTTGTTAGAATATAAATTGCAGATATTTTGTGAGACTTATGAAGATAAACTTTTCCCCCTTTTTGCAGGTGCAGAGCACTAGAAGCCGAGGCATGTTTCAGGGCCTTTTTAATTTTATTTTATCTTTTCTATCTCCTATACCTGCCTTTAAGAGGGTCAAAACCTCCACAGATTCCCAGCTGGCCAATTAACTTTCTCAGACTCACACTAAGATTTTCCTTAATTCAGTAACAACTGAGAAGACTCTTAAGGGTTATGTATGGTATCATATATCACACATCATTTTTTTCTAATTTCAGCAGCTGTTCCAGACTCTCAAAGAAAATGGATTGACTTTTTCCCTGTAGCACTGGTGGGGTGACTGGCGTCACATTTATTTTCAGGCCCATTTCAACTTGAGCCAATTTTATAATAAGTTTACAGGTGACATTATGTTGGATATTAAAGTGAACCTATGTTGTTCAGAAGTATTTGGTAAGTTTCAAACAAAGCAATGCTGGAAGGCCCAGTCCGGCATAGCTATTAATTATTAATTGTGTTATTATTATTGCATGCACTCCTAAGGCACTCTCCACAGTCCATCTGGTGTGCCCCTTGCATAATTTAGAATTACAACTGTTCTTTACTGGAGAGGGGAAGGAAAGTGAGACTTTCCTACTCTTTCTTTTGTCTGGAAATGCTTCCTTTGAAAAAATGACAAATCCAAGTGACAAATGTATGTAGCGTTCAGGATACAACATCAGGAGCACTCTAGCATCCAGTGACAAGGCAACAGTCACAAAGGGATAAGTGTGACAAAGTGCCATGAGGAATAACTCTTAGCTCTGCCTTGTTATTTTCCAGGTAGGAACAAATCCTTACAGGAGAAGATATGCTGGGAAAAAAAAAAAAAAGATCTCTTCCTGTCCTACAGGGTCAAAGCACCCCTGTTCATCACAGGCCCTAATCTGAGTTCAGAAAAGAAGCAAGTTATAAGTTACAAGGTCCCATGCTACTAAGAGTTTGCAGAGAACTCCTGATTGATTTGGAAGCCACAGAACAGAGCAAGAGCACAGAACAATATAAATCATCTCCTTTGTGCTACAGGGCAGAGTTTTGCCTTCTTCAGAAATAAGGTAATTATGAGGGACAAAACCCATACATTATTTTCCTAAAACTAAATTGTGTGGTTTTAGAAACTGAAAAAAAATATTTATGGAGCCTTTTTTTTTTAATAAATCTGGAAGAAAAAACCCCCAAAAAACCAAATCCCAGATTATTATTTCAATTTATCTTACTGAAAAATTTATAAACTTCCACTTCTTTAGTGCCTACCCCTACTTGCATCAAGCAGAGTTTTAGGCAAAGAGAGGTTAAAGTCACTGGCTGATCAAGGAAGCAGGCTGTAGTGAAAGAACCAAGGGATCACAGCAGGCAAAAAGATGGATGGGACTTTAAGAAAGGGTGGGAATGGGACTAAAACACCACACGCAAGCAAATGCTATGTCTTTCAACTTTGTTGGCACTTGGACTCTCACAGTACAATACTTCTTTCTTGAAACAAAGACTTTCCTTTCTATGTGTCTCTCTGACTCTTGCCTGCTGTCCACAATTCCAGTTAATATCCAGATTTTCTAGTTTATAGTGCACCTATACAGGAACAGGCAAGTTATAGAGTGACTAACATAGGAAAGGGACTGACACAAAGGGTCTTCTAATCATCATTTAAGAGATAAAAGATTAAGATAAAATCCAATTGAGTATATGTATTTTTGATTATGCATCTTCCTTTATGACCTTCCTTTGTTACACAATATGTGAACTTTATCACACTTTTCTCTCTTGTAAACTTGAGATAATGAAAATTTGCTTCAGGCTCAGTGAAATGCATCTTCTGCACTTCAACAATTTTCCCTTCCATGAGATGTCCTGATCTCTGGCAAACAGGTGACTCTTTCTAGGTGACTCTGGGCTTCTGAGAAATTAATGTTGAAGTTCCTTAGTCAGATTAAAAATTTTAATTAATGACTTTAGCCCCAAAATTAACATTTATGAATTATACACTCAGACAACACATACCTGGAAGGCATCATCAATACATAAGGCAGTACAGATATAGTTTAGAAAACTGAGTAGCCTTGAAGATTGCAATACCAGAAACTATATGAAATTGAAAGAGTGAAGTAAAAAGGCAGATTTTTAACAAGAATTTCTTTATCAATGTACCGCAAAAAAAAAGAGGAATAAGACACATTAGAAGAAGGACTTGGATGAATTAATCAGGTGTACGTTGTAAGCCATTGGTGTAATGCAGCTGTAAAATATGATACATACAATTATGAAATGAAGAAAAATGAGAATATCATTGGATAAAACATTGGTTAGACCTCACCTGAAATATTAAGTGCAAGTCAAGTCACACATATCTAAGATTAATTCAAACTGAACTAGGAGGAACAAAAGAAAGGTTAATCAAGGAAGAAAGGTGATGCCTAGGAATAGATGTCTAGAAGTTGGCTGAATTATTTGAGCCTGCAAAGAGGATTCAGAGGGGATATGATTACTGACTAGAGCTATATCAAGTAGATAAGTAAGAGAAAAGGGAGACAGCAGAGTTACTTATATCCAGAGACAGTATTACTATATGAAAAAAAATTTATATACCCTGACTACAAATCAATTTAACCTAGGAGTTAGAAAAGAGTACCTAACCACCAGGAAATGGAGTTTCTCAGATATTACAGGAGCAATGGAGATAAAAATGGATCATGATAAGTGAGTGAAGGTGTTAAATAATTTTAATAGTTCAGCATTTAATAGTTTTTATTAGCTTAGCATTAGACCTGTTTTTAACATGGTCTTTTCCAGTTTGATAGCCTGGTTTTCTGGGAAACTTCTCTTTGATGAATGATCTCTCCTAGCAAAACACAGCTACACCTATTTCAGTGAGAGAACACTTAAATCAACAACCCTTTATTATCAGTTCCGTGCTCTCTTGTAAAAGCAAAGCTATAAGACAGAGGAATAAAACAAAACACAGGCTACTTACCATGTGGAATGAACACTCCCATTTTCCATGTGGAGCAAAGTATAGTAGCTGAGGTATGACTAATGACATTGAGATCTACATTCACAAGGACAAAAATCAACAAGTTTAGTATTGGTCGTATTAGGCTATTCTAAGGGCATAATAATATCCAGAATTCCTAGAGCTGTAACAGAGACTTTCTGTTTTAAGCCTGCATTACAAGACATCACATTTAAAAATCCATGCAATAATTTAAAATACGTTTGGATCCATGAAAGAGGGTCTACAGTAATTCAAAGTTAGAGAAAGATTGTGCAGCTAAAACCGGCTATGTCACTTGGAAACACTCCATCAAATTCAGTTGGTAGAAGTGACTAGTGGTTCATTTCATTAATAAAATCTTAAGGACATCTAAATCTAATTTCTTGGGCATCCCATATTCATATTTATCTGCATCTTCAATGTCCCAGTTATTATTAACTCTGCAGAAAGAGATTTGTTGTCCTAGTCACTCTGATTAACAAGTCCAGTGCCATTCAGTTTCAAGCTTTAAGTCAGAGGTTTTCTTTCCAGGATCAGACAAGTGTATTTTAACTGCTCAGATTTACTGCGAGTGGGTGTAATTGCATATTGCATTGTCTCCTGAATAAATTATTCTCCTTCTTGTTTTTGTTCATCAGTTCTGCCAAGATCTTTAAAAATCTGATATCAAAATGTTATTAAATCAAAAGACTCTTTGGCAGGCTGTTTGAGACTAGGTTAAAATTAATACTAGGTTAAACATATATATCAAAGGTACAGTAGTGTTCACCAGTAATGCCTTTATGAAGCTACGATATTCTGCAACATTACTGTTGAGTGTGCTAGTTTCTTTTCCTGTCAATTGGTCTTAGTCAGAGTAGCCCATATGATTACTTAATGTGTTTATGCTGGGTGAAAAATAAGATGACTGCTTGTAGCTCACTCTCCTTTTCTGATGAACCTTTGCTGGATTGTGCAGCACAGAGGCAGCACAGGGCAATACAAGAAGAACATGAGAAAATGGAAAGAAGTACAGCTCCATAGAAGATGGTAGCTGGAAGAATGCATAAGGAATGAACACTAGACAAGGTGGATCAGGAATATCTAAAAAAGAAGGAATACATATAAAAGAAAGGGTCTTCTGAAAGAGAAAGGGAAAAGGAAGACATTTCTGGGTTTGTCTCTCTAGTAGCTAGTCTTCTACATACAAGGAACTCTTTTTTGTCACTTATGTGGTGGAAGTACAGATACAGAAATAAATAACTAAATTTACTCACTGGAAGGAAACAATTGCAGCCAATAATGATCTGAATGAAGTACAAATAGTAGGCATAGATTAAAAAGAAAGAGCTAAGAAAACAATACAGCATAATCCATAAAGGAAAGCAAAATCTATTTAGATCAGAGAAACCAAAATAAGAAAATACTTCAAATAAATTAATACTAAGTCTTACTAGAACCAAATATTCAGCTGACTCTAAGTTTTCAGAGAGATGTTAACAGTGGATTTTCATTAATTCACTACAATGAAGACATACTGAACTTGAATACATTTAACTATCTCTTGGGAATAAACTATTCAAAAACATTGGCTTTTCAAAAATACCTCCTTGACTTCTTTAGTTTTGATGTACAGCCAAGTGTTCTAGAACACACTCAAAACAGCAGAAGAAATAGGAGACTTCATTGATAAATTAATCAAAAGCACGGTAAATAGAGAAAATGCAAAAAGGGGGGTACTTCTGTAAATGCTTTAGAAGCATATGCATGTAAGTAAATGTAATCCCCAGAGACACAAGTCTGTATTTATGGGAAATGGATTCACATAGTCAGGATGTAGCTTAAAGAAAGTTCAGAAATTCTACCCAAAAGTAACCCGAGAACATATTTTCAATGGGTCTCTAATTGCCAGAAATGCTGACTCATCATGAACTGACTTGATGTGTAAATAAAAGTGAATTAAGGGAAGTGTGGATAAGACATAAGATCACCATTCAAACTACCCAGAGGCATAGTTATCACCTGGAATAAAAAAGTAATTAGTAAACTACAATTTTCCTCCTGCTTGAATGTTTGCTTAGACAAGGCAAAGTGAATGGATGCCCTTTGAAACAAACAAACAAATGAAAGGTGTTAATTAGATGCGGGATCAAAACACCTTTTTTAGAATCTTAGTTTATGAAACCAAGCAAGTTACCTACATAAATGGAGGAGTTTAAGGGCAGAAGAAAATGTTTGCAAACTAGGGAATACTGAACATAATTATGTAATAATGCGCATACTGGAAAGTCAAAATAAAAAGATGAAATAATAACTAATAATAGATCTTTCTCAAACTTCAGGGCTGTGGTTTGTGAGATATCTCACAGACCATCTGCCTTGCTTACAAAGAGGAGCAGCAGTATGATACATTGTTCTAATTAATTTTCATTAGAGCAGAATTCCTGAACATAAGTGTAACTTCCATTCACCAGCAAGGTCTTTATGAGCCATAGCTCAGGGAATCTGTGATTCAAATTATCAATCATTAATTAAGAAAAGGAGCTTAACAGAACTAAGTATCAAATGATTTCTCAAGGACCTAGTTTCCCAGATACATTTGATCAAATACTGCACGCACCTCCACCATTTATAGCCATCGTATTTGCTTCCACTAACTAATAATCCTGCTATTTGTCATGAAAACACATAAGCAAGTGTTTGGTAGATGTCAGTTCAAATATATGCTACATTATAGCAGTTGGAATTAATTTATTCCCAATGCTTATTATATAAAGAATCATTCCAGCTATACATATACACATCCTGTATTCTAGATTATCCTGTTAAATCCTTAGTCTATGATTCTCTACTTTGATCAACAGAACATGCTTTTAATATAGGCCAATTGAAATTGAATCAATTATTCTCACTTAGGAAAAATTCATTGAGGGGAGGAAGAGGGAGGGCAAAAAAAAAATATCTATGTGAAGTATTGCTTAGACCTTAAGAAAGTTAAGTAAAGCCATTCAGTCTTGATTTTTGGTGTGAATTTCTTCCTTAAAGAGATTGGAAGGGCAAATATGGTTACAATCAGAGCAAAAAAAAAAGTTTTAAAATCCTAAAGTAGCTGAGAATTTCTAACTAGTATCTTACCAGGCCTTACACAACTTTATTGAATACAAAACACCTTTCTTGTTGAGTACTAAGCAGGCATAAATCGGTAAGAATGTGCTAATATCTCTTGCATGCAAAACTATAAAAATAGCTTATTTGATTACTAATTCACTCAGAGAAATGCAATTCAGGAAAAAAATGGAAAACTACACTCTCCTGGCTTTATTTTTGAGGTGTTGAACACCAGAAGCCTTTTTTTGCTATGCCAAGAGTTATGAGTTGAATGACTCTTGGAACAATTCATCAGCATCTGCCCTCAGGAAGTAACACAGTGTGAAGCAGGTGACTAACCACCTGTCAGTGTCTTTTCAGAACCCAAGGGTATCCAAAATACAACAGATATGAACAAAGAACTACAGGACCTCCATGTTCTTCTGGTGACGCAGATGAAATCTGAGCAGTTACTGGAACAGCTAAAATAGCACTAGATGTTCAGTTTAAGAAGCTGACTCATTTCTTAAGAATCTTACATCCTAGAAATTCAAGGAAAATAAAGCAAATAATAGCTGCCTCTACAATCACCTTCCTCCATGATTAGGATCATAAATGTCACCATATTCCACTAAGAAATTGATCCAGTGATCCAGAAGTGGTAAATTCAATAGATACAGGTGAAGACCCTTCAGAGGAGCTCACCGACAGAAATGATATATATTTTACCCAGACTTTTTTGCTATTAAGATTCCCTACATCCCTTAATGAACAGGTAGATACTATGAAATAGTATTCTGATATCTACTGGAGGGATAACACAGCAAGGCACAAGAAATCCAGGAAGTTCTTGGAATGTATTGTTGACAACTTTCTTCTTCAAATGGTAGAAGTGTCAACAAGGAAATGAGCCATGCCGGACCTCATCCTTACCAAAAAGGAGGGGTGGGTGGGGAATGCCAAGCTCAAGGCTAGCCTTAGCTGCAGTGATCACGAGAATTCAAGATCCTTAGGGCAGCAAGGAGGGTACGCAGCAAGCTCACTACCCTGGACTTGAGGAGAGCAGACTTTGGCCTCTTAAGGGACCTAATTGACAGGGTAACATGGGAAAAAGTACTGGAGGAGAGAGGGGCCCAAGAAAGCTGGTTAGTATTCAAGGGCCACCTCCTCCAAGCTCAGGAGAGCTGCATCCCAAAAAAGAAGTCGGGCAAAAAAGCCAGGAGGCCCGCATGGATAAACAAGAAGCTCCAAGATAAGCTCAAAAACAAAAAGGAGGCCTACAGAGGGTGGAACCAGGGACAGGTAGACTGGGTAGAATATACAGAAACTGTCCGAGTGGCCAGGAGCCAGATTAGTCAAGATAAAGCCCAGACAGAATTAAATCTGGCCAGGGACAGCAAGAATAATAAGAAAAACTTCCATAGATATGTCAGGGATAAAGGCAAGACTAGGGAAGATGTGCGCCCTCACTGGAAGGAAACAGTAGACCTGGTCACCCAGGATATAGAAAAAGTTGAGTTACTAAGGGACCTAATTGACAGGGTAACATGGGAAAAAGTACTGGAGGAGAGAGGGGCCCAAGAAAGCTGGTTAGTATTCAAGGGCCACCTCCTCCAAGCTCAGGAGAGCTGCATCCCAAAAAAGAAGTCGGGCAAAAAAGCCAGGAGGCCCGCATGGATAAACAAGAAGCTCCAAGATAAGCTCAAAAACAAAAAGGAGGCCTACAGAGGGTGGAACCAGGGACAGGTAGACTGGGTAGAATATACAGAAACTGTCCGAGTGGCCAGGAGCCAGATTAGTCAAGATAAAGCCCAGACAGAATTAAATCTGGCCAGGGACAGCAAGAATAATAAGAAAAACTTCCATAGATATGTCAGGGATAAAGGCAAGACTAGGGAAGATGTGCGCCCTCACTGGAAGGAAACAGTAGACCTGGTCACCCAGGATATAGAAAAAGTTGAGTTACTGAATGACTTTTTCACCTCAGTCTTCACTGGCAAGGGCTCTAACCACACCGCCCAAGTCACAGAAGATAAAACCAGGGGCTATGAGAATGAAGAACTACCCACTGTAGAAGATGAGGTTTGAGACTATCTAAGGAACCTTAAGGTACATAAGTCCATGGGACCTGATAAAATCCATCTCCGGGTCCTGAAGGAGCTGGCAGGTGAAGCTGCTAAGCCACTTCCCTCTGTATTTGAAAAGTCATGGCAGTCTGGTGAAGTTCCCACTGACTGGAAAAGGGGAACCATAATCCCCATTTTCAAAAGGGGAAAAAAGGAAGACCCGGGGAATTACAGGCCAGTGTCTCTCACCTCTGTGCCCAGCAAGATCATGGAGCAGATCCTCCTGGAATCTCTGCTAAGGCACATGGAAAATAAGGAGGTGATTGGTGACAGCCAACATGGCTTCACCAAGGGCAAATCATGCCTGACAAATTTGGTGGCCTTTTACAATTTTGCCACAGCATTGGTAGACAAGGGCAGAACAACAGAAGTCATCTACCTGGATTTATGCAAAGCATTTGACACTGTCCTGTATGATATCCTGGTCTCAAAATTAGAAAGTCATGGATTTGATGGATGGACCACTTGGTGGATAAAGAACTGGCTAGATGGCGGCACTCAGAAGGTTGCAGTCAACGCTCAATGTTCAAGTGGAAGCCAGAGATGAGTGGTGTTCCTCAGGGGTCAGTACTGGGACCGGTGCTGTTCAACATCTTTGTTGGAGACATGGACAGTGGGCTAGAGTGCACTCTCAGCAAGTTTGCTGATGAAAACAAGCTGTCTGGCACGGTAGACCACAGGGTCCTGCACCTGGGACATGGCAATCTTCTTAGGCACAAATACAGGTTGGGCAGAGAATGGCTGGAGAGCAGCCCTGAGGAGAAGGACTTGGGAGTCCTCGTGGATGAGAAGCTCAACATGAGCTGGCAGTGCGCTGCATCAAGAGAATTGTGGCCAGCAGGTCAAGGGAGGTGATACTACCCCTCTACTCTGCACTTGTGAGACACTACCTGGAGTACTGTGTCCAGCTTTGGAGTCCTCAACACAGGAAGCACATGGATCTGTTGGAATGGGTCCAGCAGAGGGCCACAAAGATGATCTCAGAGGGATGGAGCACCTCTCCCATGAAGACAGGCTGAGAGAGTTAGGGTTGTTCAGCCTGGAGAAGAGAAATCTCTGGGGAGACCTTATAATGGCCTTGCGGTACTTGAAGGGGGCCTACAGGAGAGATGGGGGGGGACTCTTTATCAGGGAGTGAAGCAGTAGGACAAGGGGTAATAGCTTTGAGTTGGAGGAGGGGAGATTTAGATTAACTATTGTGAAGAAATTCTCTACTATGAGGGTGGTGCGACACTGGAACAGGTTGCGCAGAGAAGTTGTGGATGCCTCATCCCTGGAAGTGTTCAAGGCCAGGCTGGATGGGATTATGAGCAACCTGCTCTAGTGGGAGGTGTCCCTGCCCATGGCAGGGGAGTTGGAACTCTATGATCTTTAAGGTCCCTTCCAACTCTAACTATTCTATGGTTCTGTGATTCTATAAATGTAAACACAAACAATTTACAACTCGTCAAACAAACCTTAAATTAGTCTTTCAATTTTTCTTGTCATTGAAAAAAGGAAACAAGAAGACCTTGAACAGCTGCTAAACAGCACTAGTTCATGTAGTCTTCAGCTTTAGGCAATTGGGCACATGGCCGTTTCTAACCTTCATAATGCCTCTGAAACAATTTAACATATTTGAATTATTTGACCAAATGGAAAGGAACTTGCCAATACAGAAACCAAAGATAAAGTTGGTAGTGTTAAATATGAAACCACGTGTTCAGATCACTGCTGAGGGCCATATAAGCAGGAAAATAGATCTACAGTACTTGTTTCTCAGTGTTTATTATTTCTTTGGCTCAAAAAAGTTATCTACTTGTTTCTCTTCCTTTTGAGTACTGAAAGTTAGTAATCTCAGACTCTTAATGGGTTTTGACTTTTTTGTGTTGGAGCTGCATCCCAAAAAAGAAGTCGGGCAAAAAAGCCAGGAGGCCCGCATGGATAAACAAGAAGCTCCAAGATAAGCTCAAAAACAAAAAGGAGGCCTACAGAGGGTGGAACCAGGGACAGGTAGACTGGGTAGAATATACAGAAACTGTCCGAGTGGCCAGGAGCCAGATTAGTCAAGATAAAGCCCAGACAGAATTAAATCTGGCCAGGGACAGCAAGAATAATAAGAAAAACTTCCATAGATATGTCAGGGATAAAGGCAAGACTAGGGAAGATGTGCGCCCTCACTGGAAGGAAACAGTAGACCTGGTCACCCAGGATATAGAAAAAGTTGAGTTACTGAATGACTTTTTCACCTCAGTCTTCACTGGCAAGGGCTCTAACCACACCGCCCAAGTCACAGAAGATAAAACCAGGGGCTATGAGAATGAAGAACTACCCACTGTAGAAGATGAGGTTTGAGACTATCTAAGGAACCTTAAGGTACATAAGTCCATGGGACCTGATAAAATCCATCTCCGGGTCCTGAAGGAGCTGGCAGGTGAAGCTGCTAAGCCACTTCCCTCTGTATTTGAAAAGTCATGGCAGTCTGGTGAAGTTCCCACTGACTGGAAAAGGGGAACCATAATCCCCATTTTCAAAAGGGGAAAAAAGGAAGACCCGGGGAATTACAGGCCAGTGTCTCTCACCTCTGTGCCCAGCAAGATCATGGGGCAGATCCTCCTGGAATCTCTGCTAAGGCACATGGAAAATAAGGAGGTGATTGGTGACAGCCAACATGGCTTCGCCAAGGGCAAATCATGCCTGACAAATTTGGTGGCCTTTTACAATTTTGCCACAGCATTGGTAGACAAGGGCAGAACAACAGAAGTCATCTACCTGGATTTATGCAAAGCATTTGACACTGTCCTGTATGATATCCTGGTCTCAAAATTAGAAAGTCATGGATTTGATGGATGGACCACTTGGTGGATAAAGAACTGGCTAGATGGCGGCACTCAGAAGGTTGCAGTCAACGCTCAATGTTCAAGTGGAAGCCAGAGATGAGTGGTGTTCCTCAGGGGTCAGTACTGGGACCGGTGCTGTTCAACATCTTTGTTGGAGACATGGACAGTGGGCTAGAGTGCACTCTCAGCAAGTTTGCTGATGAAAACAAGCTGTCTGGCACGGTAGACCACAGGGTCCTGCACCTGGGACATGGCAATCTTCTTAGGCACAAATACAGGTTGGGCAGAGAATGGCTGGAGAGCAGCCCTGAGGAGAAGGACTTGGGAGGCCTCGTGGATGAGAAGCTCAACATGAGCTGGCAGTGCGCTGCATCAAGAGAATTGTGGCCAGCAGGTCAAGGGAGGTGATACTACCCCTCTACTCTGCACTTGTGAGACACTACCTGGAGTACTGTGTCCAGCTTTGGAGTCCTCAACACAGGAAGCACATGGATCTGTTGGAATGGGTCCAGCAGAGGGCCACAAAGATGATCTCAGAGGGATGGAGCACCTCTCCCATGAAGACAGGCTGAGAGAGTTAGGGTTGTTCAGCCTGGAGAAGAGAAATCTCTGGGGAGACCTTATAATGGCCTTGCGGTACTTGAAGGGGGCCTACAGGAGAGATGGGGGGGGACTCTTTATCAGGGAGTGAAGCAGTAGGACAAGGGGTAATAGCTTTGAGTTGGAGGAGGGGAGATTTAGATTAACTATTGTGAAGAAATTCTCTACTATGAGGGTGGTGCGACACTGGAACAGGTTGCGCAGAGAAGTTGTGGATGCCTCATGCCTGGAAGTGTTGAAGGCCAGGCTGAATGGAATTATGAGCAACCTGCACTAGTGGGAGGTGTCCCTGCCCATGGCAGGGGAGTTGGAACTCTATGATCTTTAAGGTCCCTTCCAACTCTAACTATTCTATGGTTCTGTGATTCTATAAATGTAAACACAAACAATTTACAACTCGTCAAACAAACCTTAAATTAGTCTTTCAATTTTTCTTGTCATTGAAAAAAGGAAACAAGAAGACCTTGAACAGCTGCTAAACAGCACTAGTTCATGTAGTCTTCAGCTTTAGGCAATTGGGCACATGGCCGTTTCTAACCTTCATAATGCCTCTGAAACAATTTAACATATTTGAATTATTTGACCAAATGGAAAGGAACTTGCCAATACAGAAACCAAAGATAAAGTTGGTAGTGTTAAATATGAAACCACGTGTTCAGATCACTGCTGAGGGCCATATAAGCAGGAAAATAGATCTACAGTACTTGTTTCTCAGTGTTTATTATTTCTTTGGCTCAAAAAAGTTATCTACTTGTTTCTCTTCCTTTTGAGTACTGAAAGTTAGTAATCTCAGACTCTTAATGGGTTTTGACTTTTTTGTGTTGTTTTTCAAGATGCATAAGCACAGCAGGGAGCCACATAAAACACTTTACATTTCTGAAAAAAATGCATCAAGAATCACTTAGGAGTTCACAAGAATTAGCAGAAGTGAGAGAGCTTAATTCAATCAAGAGAAGTGGGCTCCTAAATTAAGTGTGGGATTAAATTTCTCCTCTTTCCCTTCATCTTTGAAATTAATAGCAGTCTGTTCCTGTATGTCAACAGGTTTGAAATAATTGCTTGGAATGCAAATCTGGGGAGGGACTAACACGCGTGACATGGTCATTTTGAATTACTTTGTCTACCGTGGAGAAGACGTTCTCCAAAAAAGTTTCAGGGCAGATCTGGCTGTCTTATTTTCTGATGGAAAGTTTCCTTCCAAGAAGTACAGTTTCATTGAAGTAACACCTCACAGGAAAATAAGCTTTTAAATCACATTTTCAGTGGAAAAATTAAAATATTTTGTCTCAGGTGTGACAAAATGTTTCACTTTGATGTTAGCATGATAGTAGTTTTATCATATTAGCTTTATTATTTTTATATTAAGATCATTAATTTAATGGTGAAAACAGAATAAAATTAACACTAATGAGATAGTATTTTTCTAGCCTTAATAAAATGTACTAATATATAATTTTATTAATTTTCTATTTTAATTTCACACATATTCTGGTTCAAATTTTTAATTCTTCACACATCTACCTTTCTAAATAGCATAAGAATGAAAAGACAGAGGAAAAGGGCTGTATTAAAACTGTTGTATCAGTTTGACCCAGCAGAAAAACTAGGTGATTACAGAAACAATGAGATCTGGTCTCAGAATTGCCAACAGAAATTGATCCCTGAACGGACTACAGTTGATCTAATGAAGTCTAAGTAAAGAGGTGAACAGGTTTTGAGGATTATAGGAAGGAGAGAGTGGTGTTCCAACAGTGAAATAAGAAAATCCAAAACTTCCAATGAAGATTTATAGCTCTCTCTGCCATAAGAATCTTGATAATCTGCTGGATTTTATAGGAATAGACATAAACTGGTGTGTAGAGATGGAAAGGAGCATTCAAAGTTAGAAATAATCAATAGCAACTGTTGTGTAAAATCTGAATGCAAAATTTTTAAATCCTTTTTATTTTTTAAACAAAACTTACTAAAAAAATTAAAATCCCTACAATTTGAGCTTAAAATCTGTTTCTAACAATTCTGAAAGATTATTGTCAATAAATTAACATGAAGAAGAAAGTGGTTTTCTTCTCTCTGAATACAATTTTCAAATTAATTTTATGCTGTACTTGCACAGTAAATTGAATGTGACTCTGATGTACATTAATAAATCCATTTTAGCCTTATTCTAACCATTAGGAATAACGATAACAGCAAAAAAAAAAAAAAAATTGAGAATGTGACATCTAGTACCACCCTGCAAACCAACTGAGGACCTTATATGCCCATATGGGCCCCAAAGCCATGCTGAAGATGTATTATTAGCTGCTTCTGCTTTCTGATAGCTGCATGATAGGTAGCAGGGATACACATCCACCTGTCATTCTTTCACTTCTCTCCCTAACAGTTTTCCTTCGATACTACTCAATTCAGAGAATGTATATTTGATATATTTTAGTAGAGGCTGGATAGAAAAACACCAGAATGGGGAAAAATGTTTCAACATGAACTGTCCTTAAAACATGTTTTCACAGTGTGGAATAACCTTTATATCCTGGGCTCCCCAGTTCAAGAGGGACAGGGAACTACTGGAAAGAGTCCAGCGAAGGGCAACAAAGATGATTCAAGGATTGGAGCATCTCCCTTATGAAGAAAGACTGAGAGAGCTGGGACTCTTTAGTCTGGAGAAGAGAAGGCTGAGGGGAGACCTTAGTAATACTGACAAGTATCTCAAGGGTGGGTTGAAGGAGGAGGGAGCCAGACTCTTTTCAGTGGTTCCCAGTGAGAGGACGAGGGGCAATGGGCACAAGTTGGAACATAAGAGGTTCCACTCAAATATGAGAAAAAACTTCTTCACAGTGAGGGTGACAGAGCCCTGGAACAGGCTGCCCAGGGAGGTTGTGGAGTTCCCTTCTTTGGAGATTTTCAAGACCTGCCTGGATGCAGTCCTGAGTAACATGCTCTGACAAGCTCTAGGCAATCCTGCTTCAGCAGGGGAGTTGGACTAGATGATCTCTATGGTCCCTTCCAACTCTAAAAATACAGTGAAATTCAGTGAAATCCTCCGAGTACCTAAGAGCATTAAGCAAGTTAAAACCCCACTGTGCAATCCCAGAGCAAAATAGCCAACTCTTATTAAAAAGTGAGTACCATCTTCAACAACTATAGTGTAAAATCAGCATACCTACATTAGACACCAATGCAATGGCCAAAGCAATGTCAGAATTGACCAAGTCCATTTATCTAGCTGAGAAACAGGCTAAAGAGCAGTAGCTGCACACAATAATGTGGGCTGACTTATATCACCTACACCAAAACACTTTACTCTCTGATACACAATCTGGAGCCCCAATCAACAGACTATTTTGCTTCCTATTTACCCACTGTAAGAAGCAAAAGGCAGCACTTCACTCTTTATTCTTTACTACATAAAAAATGTCTTTTTGTTTGTTTTTAATGGCCATAGGAGCTAATTAGATACATTTGTTTCCTCTCTGACACACATACACAAACCTACTTGCTTCTTTTTCTTAAATAAAAGCTCTGAAAATTCCAAAGAATCCAACTCTGTGCAAAAGTGCATTTGCAACAATGGACTAGCAGGTATGAAATTGCTGAATTGAACTCCTTACAAACACCGGCAACATGCCAGAATTCTGTACCAAGCTCCATGGCCTTTCTGATAACAACAATAAACAACAATAAATAATAAATGTTACTGGAACAGAGGTACATTTGGGTCCAAAGAGAGATGAATAAAACTTTTTTAGCAATATCAAATTAATCAAAAAGTTCAGCTTCAGAAGGACTGAGACGATTTGTGAATTCAGCTTTAAAATACAGAGACTAATGTTTTGAAGATACAGAAACATTTCATTCTGACAGTTTAGGAAAACAAAATACTATTAGTTTGTTTCAAACAGCACTACAGAATAATACTTTTTTTTTTTTTTAAATGCTAACTTTAAAGATCCAAACTTTCCTAAAGATAATTTCCAATAGCAAAAGATCTTAATTTCAGCGAAAAACACCCCACCATTTCTACTCCAATTTTAAGTAATTCCCTTTAAGATTCTTCTGATCCTAAAATGTCTCTGATTGGTATCTGACTACCAAACTGAAAAACACATTACTCACAGAACTGTCTTTCAGCTTTTTGTGACCTATTTTGGCCTATGTAGCCAGCTGGGTGCTGTTCCACAATTAAAAACCGAACAAAAACTCCACTCAAATGAAGGTAAGGTTAATACTGAAGATAAAATATTCAAATACTATTAAACAGAAGAAAACCTGGACCACTACCTAATAAAACTAAATTTTTGAGAGAATTAGGTAAGTGAACTAAGATCACAACTTTTTACCTTCTTTTGTCCTCCCATCTCTCTTTATCAAGTATGCTAGCTTATACAGTGATGAAAGGCAGACCTGGTAAAAAAAAAAAAAAAAAGCTAGTATATTCCATTTTCAAACTATTTCAAGCTGAGTTGTTTTCTCTAAATTCCAGTTGCAACATACATTAACTGACATATACCAAACACTGCTTATCTTAGACTGAACTCTCAGTTTTCATCTGATAGAGTCCGTAACTTTTAATGTCAGAAAGGAACATGTGTGTGTCCGGTGTGATCTTCTCACATGGAACAGGCCAGAGAGCTCCAAACAGCTGGTAGAAGATCCAGATATCAATTTGCAGCTGTCATTCTGAAGAAGTAGGGAAGTGCTTTCGACATACTTCCCATTGGTAGCATTTAAAAATAAATCTCTACTGTCCAAAGCAGTATTGTGCAGAAAGATCTCAATCTGGTCTTGGGAGCCAGCCAACTGCGTAGGAGGCAAAAGATGGATATGTTCTGCCTCTATGAACCTGAAAATGCTAATGTCGTCCTCGGTGTTGTACACACATAGCCAGCTGTTGGGATGCACAGCTGTTCATACAGTATTCAAAACACACCTAGATTAAAAAAAAAAAAAAAAATATCTCAAATGTCTTCTAAGAATTATGTACTGAATCCTGCAAATTTCCCCCTGGAAAATGGGGTCTTAAATTTGCCTTGCAGACTTGTGTGCCTGTGGCTACTGTGCCCTCTTAGGAAGCAGAGCAAGATCTTCTATGCAGAGATGAAAGCAGAAAGTTGACTCAGAAGGAAAGAAAGCATCTAGCATGAGAATAAGGGAAAAAAAAGTATTATTAACTAGAAATTATACTTATTTTTAAGAATGTTCCTTGTGTTGTTTAAGTACATAATCTTCCAGCTACTTGAAAAACAATTTGAAGAAAAGAAAGCACAATGGAAGGACTAAAAACTTCCATTCCTGTAGAGATTCTGATCCTTCTTGAGAGTGAAGCTCTTATAGGGAATTCAGAGGAAACTAAATCTTATGTGCGCTGTAAATACTGATAGCTGCATTGAACCCAGTGGTACTAAAACCAAGCTCTGGATTCTCAGTGGATTGTACCTGGTTCAAAAAGGTGCCACAGCAGTACTTCATGTTTGTTTGGCTAATAAAATATAAAATGTACCGTTGGTTCTCAGTGCTTCTGAACTGATAAATTCAACTGACACTAAAAGTCTTCTCACACAAAAGCAGAAAATTCGTTGTATTCCTAAACTGTACAGGTGCTTACTGTAACTTGGATATTGATCTAAAAAATTCAATACTGCTGCCTGTCAAGTTTGTCACTTAATGTGAATCTTTTTTCTTTGTTTTAGAAAGACTGCAGAATTGCCAACAATTGTGACTTCTACAGACACCAATGTCCTAGATAACTTGCTTTTATATTTAAAGACAGTAATTATATAATAAATAGTAGAATGGAAGCATAAGATTTATGTGTATTCATATGTGTAAACCTCCACATGAAATCAACAACTAAAACTAGAATCAGGCCTCCCCTCCAGCAAACTAACAAAACCTTCTCCTTCTTAAGTATTCCTTTCTTCTGAAGGCAATCAATCAACTACTACTGCAAAGTTTACAAGAGTTGGCAGCTTCTGGTGAGAGAATTCTTCAACATACACATGAAGGAGTTTTTCAAACTGAAAGCAAATGGGTCCAAACTAGAGGAAACCAACACCAATGTTAAGAAACCTTCCAACTTTCCATTTCAGGTGCACAGGTGCCTACAATAACATAGACAATACCCACTTGCTAGTCTGGCAGATTAATTTACCTCTCTGAATATAATGAGTTACAGGAAGATTCCAAACAGATTGCATTGCAGATGACCAATAATTGGAGGAATCTTTAAAAAAAATCAGTTTACCATGCTAGCCATTTGTAGACAAACAGAACACAGTAGAAATACCGACTACATAGAAGCAGTTAACCTATCTAGTCTTTAAAAGGATATAGAAAAGTAAAATAGCATCAACAACAGGCTTGTAGGGATCAGGTTCATGAAATGAAACATTCACTCCACATTTTCTGACAAGGTTAACAGTGCAAAACTGAACCTGCCATCTTGTGCACAAAACAACTGAGCTAGCGATATCAAAACAACTGCTATGTGCAACCCTCTTTTTGAGCATTAATGCTATACTTTGCAAGAAGACATGATCTCTTTTTTCATCAGTGAGATGGCTTATGGAAGCAGTCTGTCATTTCAAGAGCACACTTTTCTGCTGTATTTGTGGGACGGCAGACTTATGAAATGTACAGTATTAAATGCTGTAAATGGAATAAGCCAAAATATTACTTCAGCTTTAGCTCAAAGCATAAAAATTAAAGTTATAGATAAAAAATACTTAGTATGTGTCTAAAACTTGATTTTATGGCAAGAGTTCCTCTTGCTCATACCAATAAATAAGTTAATAGTGAATATGTTTCCAAGTTTGAGTAAAGTTAACCAAGATTCTAATTTGCTTTAAAACAAGACCACTCTAAATTATTAGCATGCAGAACTAACTTATATATCATAATAATTTTGGTATTATGGTACATGATCATGTTAGATAGTATGTCATGAAATGTGAAAAGGTCAGATACTCATCTGATTAGATCATCATATGTATTGACTTGAAATTTACAACACCACAACAGTAAGAACACAGAGGATAATTCTATTGTAACCAGATAATTTTCTATTTTTTCTTTTTTAAACAAAAAATCTTGCTTTATACATCCTTGGAGATCTTGCTCAATTGATCCAAAGTCAAAAAAGCAAATAATTCTTGAGATGCCTGCTATTTAAAATGTAGTCCAAATTGACAGAGTTTAGAATCTATGTATAGAGCATTTTTTTAAATTCTGAAGATCTGGTGCTTTATGAGGCAAATAAGTAGGAGAGAAAAAAATTTAGAGAAGATAAAACATAACAAAAAACTGTTCCAGAAACAGCAAACTAAGACAGGTAATGTTGCAGTCAGATTGTGAAATAAGAACTATCTATTTCCCCATTCATACACATTTTACAATTACAGTAGCTATTTATAAAAACATAAGAACTTGTAAATTAGCTTTTTTCCTGGATTTTGTTCAGGTCCCTTATTTGATCAACACCGAGTTAAGCTTATGGAACTGACACAGCACAGCATTCATACCATAAAATCTACTGTAAGCCCCAGGAGAGAGTCTTAGCAATGTAAAACCTACTATCAAGTGTGCACAATTTCCCCTAATCTCCTTTTTCTAGGTTACATGACTTGAAGGGAAATAAAAATGGCTTGAAAAATGGCAGAGTACTGCCTAAATCATGCATAGCCCTAAAGCCAGTAAAAATTAGGGCCTTAGCTAATTGCCTTGTGAGCCATAAACAAAATCATCCTGTTGAAGTGAACTCCAAAGCCACGTTCACTCAGAGAAAACTCTAAGGAAGATGTGTTTTGGTAAGAAATACCACTTGCTATAAGTAAGTAGCCAGAAAACAAGAGGGAATGTCACATGAAAGGGCTCCACTTCTTTTTTTTCCTTTTTTTTTGGTCACACGGTTTCTAGTAATTTTTTTACATCTAGCAGGGATCTAGTTACAGTATTGAGAATACCCAGTTTCCACAACTGCTGCGATTCCCCCATGACCCCTCCCACAAGAGACGTCAGCTACAGCCTATCAATCTGGCCCCAAAAATTTCATCTGCAATGTGCTTAGGTCTCGCCAGTAAGACCTGAGACTAGTAGTTGGAAACCACAATACGCTGGATAGAGAAAACCGGGCAAGGTCTCTGGAGATCCATGCCCCACTTTCAGCTCAGATGCTAACACAATATAAATAAATAATGTTGCAGTAAGAGCTGAATTTAGGAGTTACATAAATGACCAAACCAAGAATTGGAAACACTAGTCATTCATTATTCTGCATCATGTTTTTCCAGATCTACATGAGCTGCAATGATCTACTACAGCGAAACTACAATATCCTTCAGGTACTACTACTTAAAGCAGAAACTCAAAAATCAAAGGAACTCTTACTATTTGCAACATATGGTGGCATTAAAAAAAACACCAAACACCCAAAAGACCCCCAAAAAGCATATTGTGAATGTATTCATTTCTTCCCTACCTTCATAAACTCTTAGGTTGCCTTTTTTTTTAGAGGCTGCTTCTTTTTGGTTTGGTGGTGTTTGCTTTTTTTTTGAAGGCACGGGGCAGGGGACAGGACTGTCAAATATTCATTCCCCTCTAGGATGTTTGGAAAACCATGCACATCTTAACAATATCCAGTCAGCTTAATAAACATGCTTTTCTCACAATAGAATCTTCATATTTCTCACCCTTACTACAGTCTAGAATTACACATGTACAGAAAGTTAGCTCAGTTGCACAGCAAATTTTGCTGCTACAGTACATATTAACAGTATTTATCAAGTGATAATTGGGTTATTTTTTAGATTAGTGCCATTTTGAACTCATATATTCTCTCACATTGGTTTTACTCGCTCTAATCATGTGGGTAAAACCAGTGGGATTCAACTCTACATGCTGTGCTCCCATCTGTAGATGCTTAATCTTTTTGCTGAAAAATGGGTATCGAAAGTATGCCCCCAATATTAATATGATTTAGGGAAATGCAGATGCATATATTATTCCTAAGGCAGAAAAGAAATAGTTTTGGTAAAATCATCACTTAAATGCATGTTCCAAGAATGGTGTGTGTATAGACAAGCCACATTTTCATTTATTCAAATCAATAAATTAGTACCATACATAACGAAAACTGTAGAAGAGGTTTTGATGTTCATACTTCAAAAACTTTCAAATTAAATGCTATATAGGAACTCAAACATGCAGCTTAACATAATTGCTTGTAAATGTAGCGTAGATCTGTTATTCATTTTAATTTTTTTTTCAAAAGATGGTAGTACAATTAAACATAAGATTCAGTGTTCTGCAGAATAAAAAATGCATGCAACTCCCTGTTCATAATAGCAAAGAGACTTCATTAACTGTTTATGGCAATATAGTATCTGCCACTGTCTCTGTTTATAACAGTATGTCCCAAGACATTATGATCCTGGAAATGAGATGACGAGAGCTCTGCCCTGTGAGACAAGAGAGTTTTTTATTCTGGTGAACATCAATTTCAGCTCAGGGTGCCTAATAACAGCTTGTGGCACCCTACAACTCACAGAATTGGACCTCAGATCAGACTTCATACATTTTCAAATTAATTCTGTTCCTGATATCAACATGAATGTCTTCCAAGAAAGCAGCAATTTTTCAGAAATTCTCAGAAGGCAATGATATTTCCACCGATGTAAATGTGATCATGGTCTGTAATTTACTACCCCCTTATGCCATGGATTCATAACTATGTAAATAGGCTTCACACTTTAGACCAAACTGCAAAAGGACATGCAGTTTTCAGGAGTCCATAGGTCAGATTTCTTGTGTCAACAATAGTATGATTTTTCACAGTTACTAAGTGGGCTGTTTGGGTATGCACAGCATGTGCTAAATGACATCCTCTGTAGTAGACAACTGAGACCATGGTTGCTGTTGATGTGTTTCAAGATTATGGAAGTGCAAGTAAGAAAAGCCTTATACATGTTTTGCATGTTATATGCAGAGTAGAAAAGAGCTGCTCACAAATTCAGATTCTTGATATTTTACATTCAGTGACGTATGTCATCATAAAAGCTCCTCAAAAGTAGATTTTATTTCATTTTGAAAATGTCTTTCTTTTTACTGCATTAGAATGATCACTAATGAAAGCAACCACCAACCCATTGTATTCCCTGATGATCAGTAAACACTTTTTTTTTTTTTTTAAATCTGAACACAGAAACAAGCCTAGACTTAAACAGAGGATCAAGGTATATGACAAGGGGATAGTGATTAGCAAAGGTAATAGGCTGTGAGTAGTCTGGGGAAATTCATCTCTTTCAGAAGCGTAGAAGCATCTTTATACTAATGTAATGGAAGTAGTTCAAGCTAGGAAAGGTCCCAGCATCACCTCATGTACCCACTCTCAACATTGTACAAAAGCCAAGACAGAGGAGGACCTAAAGTAATTTGATAGGTACTGCAGAAGAAATCTTCCTTCAGAGTAGATCCCTGGATAGAACCCCACCAGGTTTCATGTTAACGAAGCCCTTTCTCAAGCTATGAACCTCATGCTTTCTCACCTCATGAAGAAACTTAAAGGTTTCCATCCATTCTGATGGGGTTTGTTTATTGATTTTCCCATATGAGTAGTGGTTTATACACGTGCTCTCTGCTGCCAGTGTTACCAAAAGTAACTGTCCCTCATCCTTCCTACCATGTTCTACAAGCTTTAGTGCCGACCCACCAGAAGACACAATTCTGAATTTTTTTGTGGGTGGCTTTGAGAGAATGAATGAATTCCAAGTCATATAATGACAATGATTCATTCCTTCACCTTGACTTTAAGTCATAGCATCCAGCATCATTTAGAGCATGAGATATCTCTATGAGTTGAAATTAATCTGATGGATTTATTTATTCATGAAATGAAATGAAATTGCTTTGGCTATAATGTACAGGCTTTAAAGCATCAGTTCTCTCTCATGCCATTATTATACAGTTTCCAAATTACCTCTCTAATCACACTACCTAATATTGTAAAGTGCCTTGGAGTGTGTAGAGAAGTTGTTGCACATTAAGAACCAAATTAACAGATTTGGAGAGGAAAGAAGTCTCTTTTGTGTATTATTCCCAAATCCCAGTGGAAAGAAGAGTCTGCTTTTCATCCTTGTGCTTGCATTACAACTCTGAAAGTCCACTTTGTTTACACTTCATAGTTTCTTACTGCCCTATTACAATAAAATAAAACAAAGAATAATTAGGAGGAGGATGGAATAGAGAAGCTGCCATCAAGTAGAACTGAACAGATCAGATGGTATGAAATACAAGATTTCTCAAACTGTTCACATTCATGATTGGATGGGAACCAGCACAGAATGACTGTTAAAATCAAGCAGCCATCATATATTCCATGATAGGTCCAACTTACAGAGCAAGAACTTGGGGCTATCATGTCCAGCCAGCTCTCATGAATCTGCAGCTCTGTATGCTTCCATTTCCTATCAGGAACTGCTCTACAAGCAGCACCTTCCATACATGACTTCATGCATTTAAGCAGCCAGCTATCTTGCAGATCACCAGGTGAAGGCTCCACAGGCCAATGTATAATTCTCACTAAACTCATCCATTTTCCCACCTCGCCCTTTCCCTACACTACTAGTAATTGTGCCAGGCAAACCAGAAATAAGGCAAGGGGCAAGACTATTATAAATATTTTCATTATAGCCAGTTACTTATATGGATATGCATTTAAATCCTCATAGAGAAGTCCATCATCTCTTACTTAACACATGGAAAACAGGTCTACATCAGTTATTCCCCAAATGCAAACGTTTAGAGTATCATGTGTGGTGGCATGTCTGCTAGCTCTGGTCTTGCATGTATGCCTTCATCTTTCCTTGACACTCCGTTGGAGAGCATTTCCTGGGCTATACAAACCTCTCATTTGAACCACTGCAGCCACTCTTAAGAGTGCAGCCACTCTTAAGGGAGCAAATCCAAAATCCATCCATATGTTAAAAAAAAACCAAAATAAATAAAGACTCACAAATTCACCTCTCAGATTTAGACTGTAGGAACAGTTAAATCCCAACTAAATGATAATGATATTTTGTTTTTAACAATCAATTTGTATTCTATCTTACCAGTAAAATGATGATGGTCCTAGTGTTTTTACAATGGAGGTTCAGTGAAAAATATATGAAAACAGTCCATCAACAAAATAACACCAACAACCCATATGACTCTACAACAATGTTGCAAACATCATCAACTGACAGCAAAATCTGTGATATTTGTAGGCACTTTTTTGTTTTTAAGAAAGAGAAGAGAGCCCGGGACTAAAGCAGGCCAGGAAGGGAGGGGAGGGCGACAACAGGGGAACTGCTGTTTGGACAGGGCATGCTTCCTGTCCATGTGCTCTTCAGCTTTTAGAAAAGGGTAGGAAATGCAGTGCCTACAAACAAGTTCATATTTCAGGTAAAAAAGGTTCATCTGCTCTTTGATTAACCATCCTGTGAGTGAGGTGTGATGAAGAGATGGTGTCTCTCTGAGTTGCACACAGAACTATGGGCACCTCTAGGATGGAATGTCAGCCAAAGTTTTGGGATATACAGATTTGAATATTAAACAAACTAGAGAACTCTATGTGCGCAAAGAAGCAGCTGTAAAGCCCTTTTTGGAATGTAAGCATCATGTAGACATTGCAATGGAACACTATTTCATATCATAAGTAGCCAGGGAATCTGAGGAAAAATAGATACTCTTTAAGCTAAAGGACACAAACCCCATGAATATAAACTGCTCATGAAAGACATAAAGCTGGTAATTCAAGGAAGATTTCTAAACATCATTGAAGTTATAGGAAGAAATGCCCAACAGTAGCAGCAAATAATAAAACAAAAACCAAAACACCAACCCACCAACCCCCCCCCCAAAAAAAAAAACCCCAAAAAAACCAAACAAAGAAACAAAAGCCAAACAACCCTACCAATTGTTTCATAGTGAAGGTTGGCTAATTAATAAATGTAATTATATGTTGTCATTGTCTGCAATATCAGGACATTGGTATCAGCTATCCAATCTACAAGCGGTACTGAGCTACTTTTTTGGCCAAAGTCATTGGAATACCCCCTTTCTCAAAAACAGATACTGGGAGCAAAAGGCAACAGACAGATTTTCAAACTACCACCACCTAATGGCTGGAGAGGTTGATCTAGATTTATTTTACTGACAGGCACTGAGCAGATACCTCTTGAATTGGAAATGCAGAAAGAAGGTTGCACCCTTAGAACCTGCTTGTTCTCAGTGATTTTGCATATTTTTCACAGAAAACATAACATTTCCCTTCTTTTAGGCATAAAAATCCATCACAAAATTGGCCCAATTCAAGCCTGATGAATGTGATTTCATTAACAGACTATGCTTACTTCAGGTGGGATTTTAGATTGCTGTATTCTGGTTTATAGCTGAGATTAACTGTTCTGTGAGAGGGAATTAGAAAAAGAAGCTATGTCTTTCCCCTTTAAAAAATTCTCCTTTGTTTGTTATTTGTGAATTTCATTAATTTTAAACAGAGATTGACTAAGAGAAATCTGTAGTTATTGAAATATCATACATTTTTGGCTGCCTGTAGAAATCAACGAAATATCCAAGCTACTAACGGGATAAATTGTTAGCAAGAGAGTTTGTATTTTTAATTTTTTAAAAAAAAGCAACCAAACAAACCAAAACTAAAAAAAGCAACACCCAGATAAATCCCAGGACAACTAGATACTTTGATGAAATGATCACTGCAGAATGTCTTTCTCAGAAAGTTGATAGCGAATAAGCACAAAGGAACTGTTATATTAACAGGTGGACTCTCTTTGCCTTCCCTTCAACCAAATATCTTTCCAATCCTAGTCTATTAAAAAAAGGATTCTTTTAAATATTTTTTTTCCTCATACTCTATAGTGCCTGTTCTCAGATTCTGTTCACAACCTTTCCAATTGTTGGAAAACTACATGTTTGCATTCAGTCTTTTCAAGTGTTAGACTGTCTTGAGTTATAATTCAGCCAGTCAGAACTTACTAACTTTTTCCACTTACTCCATATGATTTCCCAGAGAGACGGATTTATGTGGATATACAGGTCTCATTGTAAATCTCATACAAATGTGGATACAGTCAAGGGCAAGATAGCAAACTAGACAGACCAATGGTGAGTTCTGCTTTAGCAGCTCCTGCGTTCCTCTGAGTCATAATTGCCCATATTATCCAGGACATACTTCCATTTGTGTATCTGGAAATTATTATGAATAATCTTCTCTTTTATGATACTATCTCTATCACCGCCCCATATAATTTTATTTTTTCTAGGAAGTGCTACAGCAAAATAAGTATTAACATTTACAAAAACTTTAGCAGTTTTCACCCACGTAGTATCACAGAATTGTTTAGGTTGGAAGGGACCTTTCAGATCAACTAGTCCAACCGTCAACCTAACTTTGACAAAAAACATCACTAAACCATATCTCTAAGCCCCATGTCTTCCCATCTTTGTAATGCCACCAGGAATGGTGACTCAATCACTTCCCTGAGCAGCCTGTTCCAATGATTAATAACCCTTTCAGTGTAAAATGTTTTCTAATAAAAAATCTAAATCTCCCCTGGTGCAGCTTGAGGCCATTTCCTCTTGTTCTACTGCCTGTTACTTGGGAGAAGAGACATGTATCTACTCAGACTTTCTAAACCAAATAATTGTGTTGTTACCTTCTTTTTCCCTTTCATTATAGTTCCATGCAATTCGGCCCTTATCTCCCAAATGTTATCCTCCATCTTCCTCTCCTCTCCTCTCCTCTCTTTACAAATAATACTGTTCTTCAAATAAAACCTCTTGCAGATAACATGACATCTATTTATACTCCTCATGCTGGCACAAGTGAATGAAACTTTCCTGTTTTTACTGGATGTGCAGTGGTGCAGCGGATGTGTAGAAGAGTAATATCTAACTAAGGAATTTTATGTAATTATCAGCCACATTATCATATAGCTCTGCAGGTCATTTTCCCTTGTGAAGGAGTTCTTCCCTAACTCTAATTCACTAAGTTGAAATTAGGTATTCCTCTGTTTGTTCTTTTGCTCTCTTCAGAGTCTGCTCTTCAAAGAATGAAAAAAAAATATTTGAGAAGCAGCTCATTTACATTCCTCTTTAGAGCCCACACTATGCACTACTTATGAGCATTAGGTGACTAGTAGGCATTCATGGGCATATTTGTGAATCCCAAGAGTTCAATGGATTGTAGCATGAATGATGATTCATCTGAAAGTTTGCATTGCAACTGGATTATCCTCTACTGAACATCCATTATTTAACACTGGTAATTCTTCATCTTAAAAATGCCCATCATGGAAAAAGCCAAATCAATACCATGTAATGCATGTGACCAATAATCATTTTTAACAAAGAAATACCATGTTTAAACATCAACTGAATTCCAAACTAATACTTCCTTGACTTCTATAGTCTTTGAAAATAATAGAAGAACTTGATTGCATCTGCCCTAAATAGCTGAGGGTTTGGGTTTTTTTTCTTTCTGTGTTTTGTTTGTTTGGGGGTGTGTGTGTTTTTTTTCTAACTAAAGAAATTCCCTACTGCAGGAAGCTGGGAGAATAGCAAAGCTGTTGATCTATCTTTGTCACACTGTGTTTTTTAAAGCTTTAAATTTGCTGTTGGACAGGACAAGTTGTTTGGGGGAAAGTGTTCTATGGGATCAATAGACTAGGATCCTGTTTAGAAGAATCAGCTACAGCATGGTTCTCTGTAATCGCTGGTACTGGCATAATCATCAACTATCACCTTCCTACAATGCAAAAGTGCATTTGCAGAAAACATTGCTTACATTCAAAATCAATATTTATCTGAGGCAAATAATCTGACCAGCTCTGCTTCTCATATTGCATATCCCCTGTTCATAGACATACCTTCGAAGATAAATGTGTCTAGCCATAAAAATAGATAAGCCTTAATGTCACATGGACAACACTGGTAAATTCCCAAGGATAACAGTTTTATTTTGTAGCATTTTGAACCAGGACAGTTAACAGCTACAATCTCTGCTGGCAACTTGTCAGTTTGGCATTTTTATTTCAAAGCCACATATGGTTCCCAAGTACAAAATAAACATTAATTATGTCTTTCCGTGCCATTTTATTATGTACTACTCTAGTCTTCTCTGGGGTTTGGGGGTGTGTTTGTTTATTATAACCCGAGTATCAACCATTGCCATTTCAGCAGAAGTCTGTTACTGGTTCCTGTGACTACTGGGTTTTGTGGGATTTTTTTATTTGTTTGGGTTTGGGGTATTTTGTTGTTCTTTTGCATGGATTTTTTGTTTGGGGTCTGTTTTTTTTGTTTTCTTTTTAAGAACAGCAATTATACACTAACTTAGCAATACATTTGTAGTTAAATGAGATACCTATATACACGCACATATATATAAATATAGGTGTGTCTTCAGATACTCAGATTCCTTCTTTTGAATAATTAATACCAGAATGCCATCAAATGTGATATGTGCCAAGATGACACAAGGCTATTATATACAGAAGTTTAGATTTGTAAAAGTCTGTACACTCATATTAAATAATTAATGTTAATTAATACAGCAAGAAAACAATGCACATACTTCATATTAAAATTTAAACTAAGGTTACAGTTTTCTAGGTTTACCTCATCCCTAATGGTACTAACAAAAGCTAGGAAGTATCTTTAATAGCCAAGGTCTGTAGTCTGGAATTCTGTTAGATTTGCATTTAGCCTCCTAAAGTGTTTTCAACATATTTATTCCCTTTGGACTTTGAGGGGGGTTTAGACTGTAAAGTGTGTTTCAATCTTTTTTATTTTACTGAATGCCTTTCAGTTTAGTGATTAAAAAGCTAAAAATACTGTTCCAAGAAGGCACCATTATTATTCAAATGTGGTTAAGTCAAAGACATAAACAAGAACAGGACCATCAAATATGTCAATACTCAATTTTTCCACCTATCTCATTAGAATGTTTCTAATATTTCTGACTTGATACCTCATGGCTTAATGACAGGAGTGAAAAAAAAAAAAAAAAAAAATATCTGATTGTGGGGGAGAAATTATTCTCCTGTAGAGAGATAATAAGAAATGCTATTGAATACTGCAGTGTGGTCCCATTTTCATTTCACTCTTTTTACTGTTCAGCTTTTTTGGAAGCACAGCTGATTTATTGTTTCTGTCTCACAGGAGCTGGTCAAGACAAACTTGGAATATAAATATAACCTCTGTGGTCTAGACAGTGCTTCACAACCTTCTTAGCCCATAACTCAATTCCAGCAATTTGGAAACCTTCCTGGCATTTTCCCACCTCTTTTATTGCTTGTAAAGCCTGTTGAGTACAAGAGCCTTACAGGCTGGGCAGTGCTGTCCTAGCAGGAAGGCCCTGGGCAGAGGGTCAGCAGACAGACTTCCTCAGATGTACCATTTTACCATTTCTTATTATGCAATCACATGCAAGTGAATTCTCTGTTTTTCTGTGTCTCCTCCTTCCCTCTGTAAGCCCTGTAGGCCATAGCATTTTGAGAACAACTATCTAGCAGAATAGCACCGTAACATCTATAAAGACTAGAGCACAAAGAAAATTATACAATCAGATATCATTGCTTTATTTGCAGCTCATTACTAATGTCAAGTGTGGGACTCATCGTTTGCTCTGTGTTTGAACCATGATGATCTCATTCAAATGGCAGCACTCACAGGAAATCTTTATGTTAGGTCTGTTGAAAAGGGTCTACAACTTCATTTGTTTACATGAAAAAAATGGCATAGAGCAAAGGAGAAGAAATAAGAACTCCTGTTTACAAAGAATAAAAGACTACCATGCAATGTTGTTCAAGTGACAGCATCAGGAACAGAGGTTCTCACCACACAAACTACCTTAAAGAAAGGGCCCTTTATAGAGACCAGTTCTCCAAATGGAAGGTAAAACACAAGTCACTATGGCAGCTTTCTGGTCCTAGGGCCAACAGGCATGGTTCTCACCCAAACACCTAGATTGCTCATGCAATCAGACCTGAATTTACAGGGAGCTGATTAATTGAACAGATTAAGTGCTAGACCCTTCTCTGTTAAATTTGTTTTGCAAATATTGTTAACACTCTGTTACCTTTGATCATTTGCCCTCTATTATAACACCAAGTGCAAGCTAGAGGCAACATCTCTCAACCTCCCAGCCTTCTCCAATGGAGTTTAAAGTACTTCAGCGGAGTAGCCCTCTGGGAAGTTCCAGGATCGCGTTGAATGAACAAACTCAGGGACTCAAAACTTAATTACTTTAGGTCCAGTACTTCATGGCTCTGCCATGAAATGTACACAAAGGCAGCGTTGGGGAAAGTGAATGGTATACCCACTATTCTGTTGCATAAAAATAAGAAGAAAGGGAAGGAGTTATATGTGACATAAATGAGATGTCAGGAGCACTAATTTTGATTGTTTTCCTTTGTTTCTAATTCTCAACCTTGCACATTAAGCATCAGCGCAGATCCTGGCCAGCTTAAAAACACAGTTGTTACTGCAGGCTTAGATTAGTTAGAGGCATTTTTTAAATCACATACTTCCCTTCCCACACTTGCAACCTTTGCTCTTCTTTCCCCACTATTCCCAACCAGAGCCTTTCCCTTCATTTTAATCCTGCTTCCCCTCCCATCTCCTCTCAGCTGTGCCCTTTACCCACTTTAAAAACATCTCCATCATTATCATCACCTTTTATCTCCTCTTGTTCATAAATGTTTTTGGTTCTTTCCCTCTTAAAATCCTCCGCTACCTTCTTGTCCCCACTCCCCATCCAATCCCTCCTAAAATATAATTTCTCCCTTACAAATCCAGCTTTGTAAGTTCCATCTCTGTTCTCCCACTTCACACTTCTTTCTACAGATACTTGCCACGGTACATGTTGTGCCAGTATCCCTTTTCACAGTCAAGATCAGCTACAACCTCTCTTCCTTGGCCTAATCTTTATGATTTTTTTTCCTTCACTGAATTCCCACCAGCAATAAGTCCACACCTGCAGACTAGTGAAGTTGCACTCATAATTGTACAGCTAATGAATACATATGCTGACTGCTTTGGAGAACTCTGTGCAGAGAAACCAGGGCCAAGCCTACCACCAGGGACAAACATCATCAATGTTATGGGCACCAAACACATGCATGACCAAAAAGGCTTAGAGAAGGCCAGGTTTAGCCCTGTGATCTGCCCTCTACCTGTTAGCAAGCAGCACGTCTCCAGGTTATCCAGGCTTGCTCCAGACACCAGCTAATACACAGAGCTCCATTTGGTGGGGGTAAAACACCACCTTGGGGTGGTGCAACTGGAGAGAAAGAGGAACTGGTACCAGCTTCTTCTGTACCAGCTCTAGAAGCATCCCTGGCACACCTTGGAAGGAGCCCTCACCATCACTCTCCCAAACAAAGAAAGTGAGGCCTGTTAACCTCAATCTAAGTCTCCTAGCTCTAATCCATGGGCCTTGAGATAAAGGTCTGAGATATATAGAGAGATCAATTAGGTTTGCACCACCTTAATATGAACAATTCCTAGATCATAGTTCTGGAGAACTAGAACTCACCTTGACAACACCAGGTATAAAGACTAATGGACAGAACTAAACCTGAAAAGTCACAACAAAATACCTCTCCTTGCATTAGTCTCCAATACACACTTATATTAAGCCCTCAAGAATTTGCATTTCAGTATCTTCCTTATATGATGAAAGATACTAATCATATCAAAATTTCTATCTCTTTCTATAAGCAGATATGATCTTATGCCACAATTTTTAGGAAGTAGCAGGTCAAAATTTTAGTCAGAGAAATACCCATAAAATATAGGTGCTTCTCTGCAAGTAGCCAAGTTAATAAGAATTGATCAGTACACATATTCATAATACAAGAGTATTAGCTGTCTTTAAAAAAAAAATACATCCCATCTAAACCCACAACCAACACTTAACTACCACACAGTGACAATTTACTGTTTGTTTCTATAGTTTTCCATGCACGTTTTCTTCCCACCTGCCTGAATAGAGGGTAAAACATACCACAAGATCTACAAGAAAATTGTTTTTTTGTTCAAAGTATTTGTTGTATGAAAAAAGAAAACTAGTTACTAGAGCAATTTGTAACCAACAAAAACACCATTTAAATTGAAAAACACTTTTCTGGGAAAGAAAACCAGCTACTGAAAAGACTCAGAAATTTTTCACATATTCTTTTTGCTTAAGGTGGATTTCTCCTCTAGCAATTTGGGGGATGAGAGGAAGATGTGTCTTGCCCTTGGAAAAAAAATAAATGTGTCTATATTTATTAAGAACTTTGTTAATTCATACTCTCAGACACTACAGACTTTGGGGGACTGATCCTACATGAGCAATTTCTCTACAAAGATAAAGCTGTCCTTTCATTTCTTAGCCTTCTGAAACCAATTCATTAGCACTAGATTTGACTCAGTCCATTACAAAACATCTTCCATTTGGAGACTTAACTGGAAAACAAATATTTTTTGGTTTCTTAAATACCATTAAAAGCACATTAATATTATAACATTTTCTGTCAGTTTCTTTGCTAAAATCTTATTTTTCATGCCAGCATTTAGAACAATTATATCTGCAAAGGTTTAAAATGGAATCAAGACCAACAACAACGAGCCACAGAAGAAAAATAGATATAAGAGTATTGGATAAACAGGATACACCACTGCTGTGCATGTTGAAGAAACACTTTTTGAGTTTATGTACTCACCCCAGGAATAAGGATGCCAGTTATAGATGTCAGATTAAGCTCATGATGCTTCATGACCTCCTCCTCCTGTGATCTCAGCTGCCCCAGACAGACGTAACTACAAGCAGTAAGGCGTAGAGTAATAATTGGACACTCTCATGTTCACTACCCCCAAAACACAGCCATCCATAAGACAGAACTTGAAATGTCTTGTCTCCCCCAGTACATAGTCAGTCTTACAGGAAAGTAATGCCCTCCCTTCTTTTCAACTCTCATTTATCACTGAACGTTTGGTTCTAACCCATAAAAAATGACTATCCCTACAAATAACCTTGTATGTAACTTTGAGAAAACTGGCTTCAGATGAGACTGAACTAGTCCAAGATCCTACTATAAACTAAACCATGCTTAATCTGCAGGGCCAAACAGACCACTAGGAGCTAGAAACAGTAAATGAGGTATGAAGTATCATAATCAGGTGTGAATTCTTAAGCAAATTATAGTAAGCTATTCCTTCAAAAAATTAATAACCTCTGTATTAACTCAGTCTCAAAAAGTTTATTTCTACTGTTAATCCATGCAGACTAATTTCAGTTGAAGAGTAAGCTACTCCTCAAATACAGTGACAAAAATAGATTAAGAAATTTCAATTAACTGCTGCATTTTAAATCTTGTTGAAATTTATGCCTTAGCTTTTCTTCATACATAAGTTCATCTTTTTATTTCTGTCAGTAATACTGTTCTCTTCTTCCTTCATGTTCTCGGGGCTGTAGCTACAAAAATCAAATAATGATCTAACATAGCTGGCATGTAAAAAAAGATGCAAGTAACTAGATTCCTCAGAGATATGCAAAGACTGTCTACAGTCTTAAAAACAAAGGGGCTTCCTGCATTTCTAATAAATGCTTCTACAGCATTTGCATATACAGAATATTCTGATTGTATTTCGCAGTAAATTGATGGGGGATACTTTGACAGCAGCATTTGATTATATTTCAAGAAAAGCAGACCGACACAATACACCCATGTGCACTCTGAATTAATGAAATATTTCCTGGATTCATTTTTTGATACACTCATATGCACCTTATTTACAGTGTGTAAAATGTACACCTAAAAAAAAAAATTGCTACAAAAAATTCAATCAATATTTTTCTGAAACTACATCACCTGAGTGATACTTTAAAACATCATTATTCTGAGAGCTGAGATGTTTATTTAGTCCACCTCTCCCAGTTCTACCAACTAGCATGAAACTTTCATGGAAATTAAATGTAAAGATTGATATTAATTTCTTTCCTAGCTGTATAGCTTACTATATGTATAGCTTTCCTATAATACCATAGATATTTTCCTTCAAATCAACCTAGAGCATGTCTCTTGAAGTAAGTTAACAGAGATTCCTCTCACTTCAGGCAAACACCTAAATTTCTGTTTCTATTTAACCCAAATGTCTCTAATTTTTTTTTCTTCCCTCTATCCAATTTACCAAATTCCAAATCATTCAGTACGGATTTGTCCTTAAAGTAAGTTGTTCCATAATTATGTTGCATTTTACCACTCAGCAAGATGAAGCATAGGATTAATGAAAAACTGCCTCAGGATATTTACCATTTTTCTCCAGACTTAAGAATCAACACCAGTTTGTACTCAAGAAGCACAAATCAATGATATAGAATAGGCAACACTGTCTATGAAACTGTGAAAAGACCTGACTTTAAAGATATGCCATTCAAAAAACAGGCTGTTTTTCTCTGGTTTTGTCAGTCCTCTCACAAAAATAAAATGGAAATGAATATATAATAGCAACCACAGGGAAGCCACCATGAAGGTATAAAATTTTATAGATAGGATTTATTTTCTAAATAATGTCTGTAACCCTCTGTCTTGCTAGGACATATGTATTAACCTGGACTAAATACAGTCTTAGGAAAATATTAATTTAATGTGGAAAAAAGAAAAATTCACAACTGTCTCAGTTCTTGAGGCACTTTACAAATTAACAAAGCAACATTAACAACAAAACCTCCACTGTACAATCAGCAGTCCTAAAAGGACAGACTACTTGGAGATATAGTGGAAAAACAGCATCCCAGATTTGCTTTTCTGCAGGTGCTGAAGTCAGTTTTGGTTTTCCTGGAATGACCTCAATGAAACAAAACAAGTTTTCTCTCTTTCCATTCCTCCTAAAATATTTATGTAGCTATTTGTATACTTAATATTGACTCTGTTATGCATTATATAGGAGGGTTTCCACACCATTAAATATGCCTTCATGCCTTTGGGTATCCAGAAGTTTTTCATGTATAGCTCACAGAGTATTATTAAAGTGACATAAACGTAGTTTAATACATATTAATTTACACAGATGTTCAGGTATTAACACATTGCGATAGTACATCCATGATTTCCATCTGGAATTTATGAGAATTCAAGATATGGGACAGCAGACAAAAAGGACTGCAGTGTTTCCTGAACAAAAAATTTTGCTTTTTTCTGCAAGTTTATACAACATTGCATAAATCAAAAATGAGAAGATCCCTCATCCTGGAGAGTTTGGGCCCTGGTCCAATAAAGTAGATACAAAGAATTACAGAACTGGTTCAGTATTTCATCTCTACCAGTATTTTTACTAAAGTATGTCTACATGTCTGTATTTCATAATTAAGGTCATCCTTCAAAGTTTATGTTCTGCAAATGTTACATCAAAATACAACTTTGTGCAAATAAGCACAAGCTGAATCTAAGTTCCAAATTTAGTTATTGATGATTGCCAGTGACTAGCTCCCTTAGTGACAGGCAGACAGTAGATATAGACAGAATATACAGTTATCAGTAAATGCTGAGACAACCAAATTTACCAAGCACAAACTCCGAGTCCCACTTTAATCACTGTAAATTTTATTGTCGATCTAAATGGATGCAGAATTTGGTTAACTTCCTCAGATCCAGCCAGCTGTGAAACATGACCCGCTGTGTTAAATAGCCTATGAAGCTACATTGTGCAGTAAAAATAGCATGTGCTGTGCTCAAAGGATTTAAAAGCTCTACATGAAAAAAAAAAATCTGAAAAAATGAAAGCAATAAAAAAGAGTATACAGATGTATACATCTTAGTTGTAAAAACTTGCTAAGAGATTTTGCCATCCTGTAGTTCAAAAGTCGTACAAAACATTTTTATTAGCACCTTATAATGTTGTCTCAGACAGCTTAATCCCAGGTGGGACAATCGCATATATTTTTGCTGCTGTTAACTTACACGTGAATTAAGGCACAAGTTGACTCAGAACAAAATCTACATATCTTAATTAAAGTAAACATTTTACGACTGAGGATATTTTAGACCTAAAGCAGCTACAGCCATCATTCTTGGCCCTGCTTTCTATGGCCCAAAAGCTGCAAGATATGTCACACATTCCAAAGAGCTTACTGGCAAGAGAGCTGGATGGGTTCACAGCTACAGATGATGTTGAATTCAACCTCACAGTGGGATGTAGGTGGGTTTCCTGCACATCTGCATCCTTGCAAAATCTAGTGATGAGATCTGTAGTAGATGCTTTTGCCTCCCTACCTCTCGCAGACAGGTCACCCACAACAACAGAGGCAGGGTAGCCATACTGCAACTCGCATGATATAGCCCATCCACACTGCTTGTGAAAGATGAGCGCATCATGACTGACAAGCTGCCCATTCCTGTGCAGGAGTTTACAGCAAACGGGTTGTTTTGGAAACCAGGTATGACTTTCAAGAAATCAAGAACTGAAACATAAGAACTTCAAACTTTTCTCTCTTGGAAAAAAATGCCTTTGTGGGAAATATGTAGCTCTTATAACTCTTGTCCTGACTTTATTTTGTGGTTCAGATGCCACACTCAAACTTTTTTCCGGTAATGTATCATAGTTTCCAAAGCCACTATAATAAAAAATGTTTGATTAGTTTAAAACTCCATTTCCTATCAAACAATGGCCTTGGTGAATTCTTTTGATGACTGTCCTTTTAGACCTTTTCACCCTGATGTAGAAACAAAACATTTCTCATGCTGACTTCAATGTTTATGCTTGACTCTTATCATGAGGAGACATTTACAGTGGGACAAGGTTAACGTGAAAGTGCTTTTTTTCCCCAAGACTCCTACAGTACTTATATCAAATGCCACAGCACCTAATTGCCCTCCTCCAAATGGTGGCATTTTATCAAGATTTTCTGTGTGCACAAAGACTGTGGATATACTAGAGAGACTACAGGGGCAGCAGCTCCTTCTCCTCCTCCCATCATGCACATCACTCACTGTGCATCCACACACAGACACCTTGCCATGAAGCTGAGGAGACCTCCATTCAGGTCACAAATATGGCTTCTGCTACATGCATTACCATTTCTGAGGACAAGAAGCCATTGTCTATATAATTCAGCAGAGGCTGCTATTCAAGTAACTAGTGAATTGGCTGTGGTCTGCCTAATAGTTATTTTACATATCCTCCAGCATACTTAGAGATCTAGATACAAAATTGAGCAATCTACTCATGTATCTGCAATGCTCTCCAGAGTACTGTGAGTCTTTAAAACAATGACTTACCAACTGAGCTCCTCATGAAACACAGCAAAACAACCCTAATATTATCACCACATGATAAAATCCTATTTAACACTCAAGACTGTGGGGGCAGTGAAGTACTCATCACAGATCTCAACAATTTATCTAAAGATACAGAAGAAACAACAGAAGATAAATTCATCATCCCATCCCCCAGCACATTTAATTTTAGGTAGTTGAGGTAGTATAAGGAAGCATTTCCTTTGACATTTAAAAATAACTATTCCCAGGTTTCTCAGTATCAGCTAGCCAGTGTAAATTTGCATGTGAACAGGGAACTAAAAGATTATGCAGAAATTAGAATAATACTAAGTCCCCAGTTACAACTTTTAAAGGAAAAGCACTTTAACAGATTAGTCCAATGTTGCACAACACCTGGCTTAGCAAATTCCATTAACTATTCATAGTGTGTTTTTAATAGGTATTACAACTTGATTTCTATATATTTAAATAGGAAACAAAGGTAGACTTTTCCTCAATCATGTCTTTCAAATTTCTAAGTGATAACACAAAATTTTGTACTTGAAATTAATATGCAAGTAAAACAGCTACATCATCTCCAGCATGTTTTAAAACAATCCTGTGGTTTGAGCTCCCTGTTGTTTCAGATCATATAGAAGCAGCTCTGATAAACAGGACACACAGGTCAGGCACATTTTCATGTTTTAATGTTTCCCCACAACATCATCCAACAAATAGCTTTGAAGTTGTCTAAGAAATACTTCTTCCTATTGTGAATAGGACAACACTGTCATTTCTTCAATGGAAGGTTAGAAAGGACTGCCAGAATTGCACTAAAATCTCTAAAGAAGGGATTAACATTTGGGAGAGGCTGGGGGGTGAGTAAGGACCCCAAAAATTTTCATTATTTAACATCATTAACATAGTTATTTAGTTTGATATTTTCTAATCTAGTCATGTTTTAGGAATAGCTTTCCCTTCCCTTTGGACTTCAACAAATCAAAAAATATGCTCAAAAAACAGGTAGCAAGTCTCAATAGCATTTTCCTTACAGGTCTCCCCAGTTGTCTAATTGGCATGAGTATGCCCCCTTGCACTCCTGACAGCTCCAAGGAGAATTTGAATTTCACATCATTCAGTTTCACCCTCTTCCTTTTACCTTTTCCTCATATAGAGGATGAAGATGCTTCCTCTGAGTTGCTCAAGGGAACACCTTGTCAGAAATACAATGCGTGACTTCATCAAACAAAACACTCACAATGCAAATGTGGGATGCTGGAGCACAAGGAGAGATTTTGTTCCTTCTTTCCGTGGCTCCAAGAGAAGCAGAACGGGTAAAAAATAGTATTTTTTCCTAATTTTCAAAGTTAGAGGCACAGACAGGAACCAAATGAAGTTCCCCACATCACCAGGATTTTATATATGCTCCACACCATACTGTTCCACATGTGTTTAGTCATCGCTCCAGATTTTAACAGTTTCAGATGAAGTACACTTCAGATTTTGTGGGTAGCCGGTTAACAAAGAAAGATCTGTTTATAATGAAGATATTTACATGCTCTTGTAAAGCTCATGTTCAGCTTTTCCTCAAGAAAGGAGGTGTTTAAAATGACCACAGTTCTGTGCCCTGAATCACAGGAAAGGGAGACAGTTATGGGTTATAACTGTTTAGTTGACCCACTTAGCTAAAATTACAATAGCTATGATACTTCCTGTGTGTTCCATCCTTGTGATCACTATGCAACATTATGAGATTGCTTTTCCAGTAGCACAAAATTATGAAAATCACCTGGGGGAAGGGGAAATTATTATGGCACATGTGTTCCACTTGGCCCAAACTCTCTTTCTTCCATATCCGGAATGTTAGTACTAACATGTGCTAGCAAACAAAGCATTGCACTGGGATTCAAGGAACCTGTTCTCCAGCAGCAGTCTTTCACCGTCCTTCACAAGTCCTCCAGCACCGTCCTTCACAAGTCAGTGTGCCCCTGTTCCTCTTTCTACTTCTTTCATCTTAACACGAACAGATGTTTGGGACTGGGATAGTATATTATCCTGCATTTCTATTTCGCAAATGCTCCCAGGTCTGCCTTCACTTGAGGCCTTTAGGTGCTAATGAAGTATAAATGGTAATGCAGACATTGAGCTTTAAGTGTTTCCTAAAAACGTAGCTGAAGAATACATTTGAAATAATACAACATTCATTTGTCGTACAAGATTTTCTAATGCCTTGCACAGACCTCACATTTTTAGATGAGAATGCTTTGAGGTCAGGGCAAGAAGAATTCTCCTATAAGCATCTCGGTAAAGTAATTTACTTGAGAGGCTTAATCAATTATCCTTTTGAATGCATCCAACTTTGCAGCAAAGCAGCATTTCAGTGATGGAGTACAGAAAGACATACTGGAACGGTTCCTTTCAGCTATAGCATTTTAATTTGAGGGAACAAAGTTTGTCTTTTGCAGACTGGATTTCCAGCTAGAAATACATTAAATTTTGGGAGAAGAAATTTCTGTCACGTGATTCTAATGTGTTTGCTGACCACCTGATGTAACTACTGGGATAATATATGTGAATTGTCGTACCTTCACTGAAGTAATTGGTTATCCTTTAGACACTAAAAAACCAGAGGCTCAATTTATAGCAAGGAGGATAGCGAGTACTTTGGGCTGCACAGCAGCAGCCAATACAAGTTTATTCTTTTCACTTACACCAGTTCTTTAATGCACTTGCTGAGCAATCTCTAGTTTACCTAATCTACCTGCATTAGGTAAAACAGCCCTTCCCAGACAAAAATTAGAATTTGAATCAGATCCTCATCCTCTTAGCACCATTTTCCACATTCCACTAGAACAGCAATATTTTGGACTCAATGAAGAGGGCAGAATTTGAACTGCCACATGTGCAAGGTCCACTGAAAATTCATACTTTGGAATTAAATGCAGATTATTGCAGAAGTCAGGAGTTGCCATATGTTCATATTAGTCAATGTTTTTTATCTGTTAATGGCTAGGCTATATCTAAAGCTTTTATGTGTGTAGCTGTTATTTGCATATGGCTTTAGGCATGTATATATGAATGTGTACCTAGATAGACAGATATATAACTTTCGATGGCTTAATAGCTTTGGCAGAGCATAAAAATGAAGAGTGAATGCTCCCGAATTTTGATGTAAACCCAGGTTTTAGAGAACTTAAAACAAAAGATACTTGCATTATAACAGCATAAAAAGATATTACATAGCACATTTATTTGGAGCCCTGTATCAGACTAAAACATACAGATTAAGACCATATAGTAAAGTATAGTAAGAGCCAAATACATCTAAATAAAGTATAGAGGAATATTGAAAAAGAAAAGAAAATGGTTGTCAGAGGACAGTAGAAGTGGGAGAGAGTTGGAAACTAAGCTTATATTTAATAAATAAAAATAACAAATGACTGAATTCAAGAGGAGAATGACAAAGATTACAGTCACAGAATCATATGGGGCTGGAAGGGACCTCTGGAGATCATCTAGTCCAACCTCCCTGCCAAAGTGGGTCCACCTAGAGCAGGTTGCACAGGAACTTGTCCAGGTGGGTTTTGAATATCTCCAGAGAAGGAGACTCCAAGGTGGAACTTCTTAAATTCAAGTTTGTGCCCATTTCCTCTTGTTCTAAAGTCAAAAAATACTAGAAACTAATTAAGAGATGCTATATGTAAATGGCTGACTGCATAGACATCCTCAGCTCAAAACGGTAGTCATGGATGAAAACAAATATCAGGAGGTAAGTACAGGATCACAAAGGCAAATTAGGAAAGACAGCTGAACTGCATTCCTAGAAAATAAAAGTTAACCAGGAGGTACATGACAGAACAATGTGGCTAAACTCAGCAGAGGTATCTGGAGATTATATCAGATTTGGTAGCAGAAAGGAAGTAAAGAAGAATATCACATTTAAAGAGTGGAAAATGAACAACCTGAGGAAATACTTCCAATAGTAATCTTTTACTCACTTCTTAAGGATATAGTGGACATTTTGATAAAATGTTCCTAAGGGTATAGGGAGAGGAAAAATGTGATATAAGAAGGAAAATTCTCAGATAGTAAATTTGTCAGAGGTAAGAGATCTTAACCAATGCAACATCTAGATAGAAATTCCATTGATTCCAAGTCAACTATAGTTTTTAAATATACTGGTTTTGACTACACCTTCAATTAAAGTAAAGAAAGTATCAGATACAAATTTACAATAACAGACCAGATTCAAATAGGAAATATAAAGATCAAATACTTACCTCGTTGTCACAACAAAAAATGAGTGAATGGCATTTATTTCTGTATGGACTTCATAGACTTTCACAAAGGCTTTCACAAAATTTATAGAACAAATTTAGAGAAATTCCTGGGCTATTAGGGAATTTGACAAAAAAGAATAACACAAATTTGATTATATGAAAGGTTAGGAAATAATATTTATATATATTTAAGGCAACTACAAGTATCAGCAGGCATACATTATACCAGTTACATTGGACTGGAAAAAAACCCAAACCAAACAAAAACCCCACAATCAACCCTCCCTGTCCCCATCCAAAATCCACCCCTTAAACATTGAACACTGATGCAAAATAAAAAATCTTATCAATGAGAAAAGAAAGTGATACAGTACTTCCAGTGTCCAAAAAGAATAAAATGAATGGAACAGGCAATGAAATTAAGGCCAGAATAGCAATGAACAGATAAACCTTTGTAATGCTAAATCCAGCTGGACAAAAAGAAAACCTCTGGATCTGAAGCCTGCATATTCAATAAAATATAAAGACAAATTCACTATGCAAAGCTACAAACAGGGGACTGAATGAGATCCTCCAACCAGATCCTCATAAACTGCTGTTTTAAAGCAGTATCTGATTGCCAGGACAAATGCTAGGAGAAAAAACAAAACTAAGGCCATTTGGGATCAGAAATAGCTGGTCAAAAATTGTGACATTTGGGATGTCTATAAACACTAATAAGACTAATTCATTACAAGAATATTCAATGAAGAAAGTTGCAGTGGAAATAATACATTTTGAAGATTTACAATAGAGGTTTCTTAGAAAACAATTAAGTTGACTGTAAAGGACAAAGATAAAATGGCACAACAGTAGCAACTGCACTCCAAATTGAATGTAGAAGACTAAATACACGAATGTATTCTTCTGCTGCATTTTTAGGTACACCTTATGGTCAGTCTTTTGAGCACATTTACAAGTCCTTACTGATCCCACAATGGAACTTGATGACTGCACAAGTCACCTCAAACACTTATCTCTGCTGTCTGGCTAACATCATAAAAAGAACTATTATAAAACACTGATAGTACCTCCCTGGACAAGATAAATAAACAAATTTAAAACATGAGAAATTTAGAGGAAAAGGACAAGTTGTCTTGAAGGTAAGATAGGATGGAATAACAGGTTTGAACACACTTTGCTCCAAGGGCCATAATACAAAAAAAATATGCTTTGCTGTAAATGTACAGTAGCTTTCCAACAGAAGCTTTCCTCCTGAGATAACACAAGAATTTCAGAATGAATCTCAATTATGAATGATTCTCTGGACCAGAATAAATCACATTATATTATGCTACATGTTATGTGCATACGAGACAAGAGGCATTTCTCAATATGCAAACATTCGTCTCTCCTGCAGTAAGCAGCGCTCATCAATGCTTGTGGACTTCCAGAGCCTTAATGTTCTTACAATGGCAAAAGCACCATTATTCCGATATGTTTCTCACCTTATTGGGGTATACAGCATATTCCAGAGAGTTCTCCATACAGACCAGTTGGCAATATTCATTAGAAAATCTGAAACTTTAATAAATATTAAAGTTATTAACTTTTAATTATTCTTTTTGCATAAAAGCACTTGATAAGCACAAAACTGTACTGATCACTAATTGCAGGAAAAAAATTCTCCTTCATTCATGTTGAACTTCGGGTAGTTTGTTTGTAGAGGGCACGGGAGGGGACTTGTTTTTTTCAAAAACAAAAAACAAACCACAAACAAAAAAGCTCACCACCCCAAACTCAAATTCTTAGACAATTTTAAAATATCTAGCAATTATCAACTGGTACATTCTTGTCAGTTGATATTAAAACATATTATGCCTTATGTTGTGAGCATGCCGATTCAAAAAGCAGTTTTATAATTTTTGATCAGTAACAAATTCTCTTTGTGATGCTCCATCCATTTAACAGACTGGAGAACTAAACCCAGACTTCCTGCATAATAGGAACAGAATTAATCACAGAAGCATTAACTGGCAGGGCCCAAACTAATAACCTTCCATGTTGCATCCTTTTTCTCCCCTTGCTACTGCGGGGCATTATTGCTGATCCCACATCCCACTTGTCGGTAGCTCAAAGTAACGTGCATTTCAGTATCAAAAGGATGGTAAAAAATAACTTGATGACACCCCCACCCAACAGCTCTCTACACCTTGGCACTATGAATCTAAGAATTCAATTTGATGCTTTGCTTTCAAGATCTTCCTTTGAGTAATCAGTGTCTGCACCCGGTGTATTTATGATTTCAATCTTTTCCTTTGTTCCACTTCCCTAGGTATGTTGCGGACACATTTCAGTTATTCTGTCATCTTTTAACAGCTACTCTATGTCTCCTGTTCCATTTGTTTTCAAATTAAGTTCCTGCTCATTCTAGCAAAGGGTGAGCTCCTGATATATGACTATGCTTAACCTGAACATGTCATCAGCATCAACTTCTTGAATAGCTATTTCAGAGAAGGGAGACCAACGTGACACTGGGATTCCGGTTCACTGGAGATCAGGATGATAACAGTGTTACCAACACTGTGATTTTCTGTAATGATTTCTTATTACTGCCAGAGTTATTGATGCATGCAGAACAAAAATAAAAGAATGATGAAATAATATCCCTGACTGGGCTAATGCAACAGCAAGCAGATTCCACCTGCTAGTCTTAACCAGACATTTTGCAGACATCACATGATAGAAAAGCACTTGGAAAGTGAGTTTGCTGCCATCATTAGCACAGATTTTTCAATTGTTGAAAAAGAACAGGGAGAGCTAGCTAGCTTTTAGCACTGCCCAAAGCAATACTGTTTCTCCCTTCACTCTCATTTTCCAGCAGCAGTTTCATTTGGTCTGTACAGTGCTATCTAATTTACATGCATTGTCAGGGACTAATTCCCACATTGCCCACACGTTTGGGAAGAAGCAGAAGCCTTCCCCCTCCTGCAACAGGGAGGCACCAAGGTTATGCCCAGGAGCAGCTGCAGATGTTCAGTTCTTGTTCCTTCCCCTCACCAGTTCCTGCTGCTTGGTCACACCAGGCAGGACTGGCATGCACCCTGAATTTCCACTTCTTTGCTAATGAGTCTTCCCCATAGGAAAAACAGAGGACATTTCTGCTTGACCTCAATCTTTCCTGAAGGGCACTGATAACATGTTATGGAGTGAAGGCTGGGCTGACAGTGACAACAGCAAACATAGCAGTCCTTTCTGCTGAGCCAAAGAAGTTGCAATACAGAGACACATCTCTCAATAGTGGAGTAAACCATAGCTTCTAAAATGCACTCCTGTGCAATTATTTCTCAGCAAGAAGAACATAGGCAGGAGATTCAGGGAGGCTGCTCCTCAGAGCAACCCATGCCTGGATGGGGAGATCCACCTCTTCAGAGTTGGGGGCAGGGGAGGTGGGGATAAACAGAGGCAGAGTCAGTCTCTTTGATAAGTAAACAGCATACTCAATGGATAAAGCCAGTAAGGTCCAGCAATGAGCATCTCAAACAAGGTCATGCAGGGTGTCTGTGGTATAATAAGCCACACTAATAAAGACTGGCTGGCAAGCACTCTGTAATAGGTTTTTCTAGTACTAAAGCTTAACTCTTCCCTCAGTTCCAATAAATTTTTAAAAAAGTTTATACCTTACTGTTTATTATTTTGTTTTTCTTATCTTTTTTACCACATCATTATGCTGCCTCTAACATGCATAGCAAAACCAAAAGGTTCTTTCTGATTTCATGAATACCAAGAGGAATGTTTTTCTCAGCAATTAGTAATCATACTAAGACACAGTTCCACTCATAGTTATACAAAGTCAGGATAAGAAAATATTTGAAATGCAAAGCATATCTACTACTAAATTATCAATAAGACATAACAGCAGGATGGTAAATGTGTGGTATGTATATTTAGTATTTACTATAGAAATTTACTGCATATAAATTATAAGGAAGTGCCAGATGCATCTAATAAATATGAATAAGGAAGGTTTCATACCCCTAGAGCTATGTATGATGATGTCTTATAGCTCTCTGGTTGAAAGCATTGTATGAAAATCACTTCACCTTGTTTAATTGGAATTGGATCCTCTAAATCTTATCTATCTGTGTTAATCAACCAGTACAAAACAAGTTCCTATGCGCAGTTAAAGTTTCCAGTGGAAAACTTCAGAAGCTAATAGAAAGTTGACTAACAGTTGAGGGAGGAAGAAAAGAAAATTAAGTACCAACAAAACAGTCAACATAGTACACCCCTCATAATTCAATAAATAAAATATTATGATTACTTACTTTGTGTTTGTGATCAGCTGAGAGCCCTGCATGGTTTAAATGAACATGGGAAAAAACCCCAACTCTACACATAAGAAGAAAAATGTAATCTTTACTAAAAAGTTAGCGTTCTGAGGAAGAAAAAAAAAGTGTCCTTTCAACAGAAGACTACAGAAACACTTCTTAATGGATATAATACATTTTGCACTTCAATATTATACGTAAATTCTCAGTTTATTTTTTTAATATAAAAAACCATAATGCATAATATGATCATTCTTGGATGACCCGATCTTAGAAATGTTGAATATTGCATTGAACTTAGAAAAGTTGAATATTGCATAGACAATAAAAAAAGTTCCCCTAGACATACTAAACACATGAGAAGTGAAATCAAAATGATGTTTTGGTTTCTCTATTATCACATAAACAGATTTTATAAAAGGGTAATTATGCTCTTTCACAAATATGGCAAACAACCTCTATGGTAACATACAAGAGAATTAACAGGAAGCTTATTCATTGCTGTTGGTGATTGAATCAATGAGAAAAAAAGGGGGAAAATATAAATGTATTTCTTCTAATCCGATAGGGAATTTTTAGGTTGGTCCAAGTATTTGGGCCATTGTTGTCATCTTTCCTTTTTAAAATTTCTTCTAGGCTTTTATAACTTTTTAAGAAGAAGTAGGTTTTCCAGTGACATCAAGACACACACACACAAATCCCAAATTAACAGAATTCTTTACAATGCTTTCCATTAACCATTGTATAGAATTTTATTCTCTTCTCTGCTATGTAAAAAATAGAGTGCTTAGTAGTAAACTAAACTTACCAAACTCAGAATTCAGGGTACATCATTAAACACCTTTTTTCTTCACCTGTGGGATACTACAGCCACTCCATCTGCACTGACACTATCAAAATTCAGAATATATTGTGTATTGTGTAGTTAGCTGAATTTTAATGTTCTTTGGAAATATGTATTTATGCAAACAGTCCATATAGCAGACCACAGCAGCACATCCTCTAGCTTGCCTTTACCTTCTAAAAACGAGTCACTGAACTGTTTTTGTTTAGGACACACAAAACACTTGCACTGTATTTCAAGCCAGCTCAATGATGCTGACTTTCAAATGAACAGTGGTTCAATGTAAAGCAGTAAATGAATACATAGATGAAAGTTGTTTAATTGAAACTAATATTGCTGCAAGTCTGTTCATATTTTGGTGACACTATTGCAAAACCATGTGTGGATTTGTAACTCCATTCCCTTTAGGTCCCTTCATGTTTGTGAAAAGTGGAACTTGAGAAGGTCCAGGACCTTTTGGAGTCACTGGCTTCTTTCAACAATTTAAGAGAGAAAGAAAATAAACACCACCACAAACAAACAAACAAACAAAAGGAAACAAACTTTCTCTGAATATTTCTTAACAACCAAACTAGTAGTTTTCTATGGGAACATTCTCTTTGGACATTCTCTAAAACTGGAGTGATGGAAGAAAAAATACTGGATGGTATCTGAGCCTTTTTTTTATCTCATCCAGAGACTTTTCACTGACAACCACCTTTTTCATTCCACTGGGAAGCACTATGGCTACAGTCAGGATAACATTTCCAGCCACCCTTGCTCCAGGCTGAGAATGTGTTTTTCAGAAGTCCCCAGCAGTGATTCCTTCTCACCCTAACAATATGGGGGCATATATAGGGGCTTTTCCGAAGCCTCCTTGACCCTGCAGATGATGTTCTTTGGAACTATAGATGTGACTAATATGGTTATCAAAAGAATTATCTACTAATTGGTTCCACCAGAAAGAGCTTCTATCAGATATCATCAGGACCCTCTTGACAGGTAGACATAGAAGGAATGGGATTTGACATTCCTGATATCATACATAGAGTGGCATTCAGGTATTTTATCTGTTTGAGTTAGCAAGGGACAAATGCAACCACCATGTGAATAATGGGACAACAAACTCATGCAACTGCTAACACATTTTTTTGGCATAGAGCATAAATACCATGCTAAGCTATGCTCATGCTCCCTTCCCTGTCATTTCTTAAATGCCGCACATATAAAGTCTAAGTAAAAAAGAATACACTGCACATTAAAAATGTGCACATACTGCAGCTGCATCCCATCCTTCCAGGTTGACTTGGGGCAGTTATCTCTAGATAATTAACTCTCCAAAAGTCCAGAGATACTCAGGTGATATTGTTGATAACACGCCAATTACGATATAAATTACAAAGACATGAGGTTAGGAACTGGAAAGAAATGAACTTACTTTGTCCTTATTAGAATGAATCATTATCAAAGAGCTGGCTTAAATATGACAGATTTCTGAGATGAGCATCTTATCTTGAGATACAATGTCAGGGATGTTAATTGCTGTGAAGTACAGAAGCATAGAAGTTCAGCCAGGAACACTCTGCATTCTGATTCATTAATATAAAAGCAGAGAATGAAGCAAGTGATAAGTGAACCAACTACAGCTAAATGCTGACAATCTTCATAGTGATGCAAGATCCTGCTCAGAACCTGAAATTCACATGATCTAGGAGCTAAAGGCTCATATTATGGTTTCTCACTTTCTTTGTCATAGCTTATTTTTGAACTCGTTTTAGAAACACAAGTCCTGAAAGTATGATTCATACTCCAGCTGGAAAACACACAGCTCCCTAATGCGTTTTCTGCTTCTCAGTACAGATTCTGCTAGCATTGTGGGCAAGCAGTATCAAATATGTTTACTCTAAATGGCTGAGCTCAAAGCAGAACAACAGACTGCGGAATGAAATACTGCACTAGCTATACAAGCACAATCAATTTGTCATCATTTCACACTCAAATTCTTCTTTGCAAAATACTTGGAAGTAAAAAAGACTGGTTTTCTGGACTGAGGTGTTTTTGTGTTGTTTTTTTTCCCTCTTTACTCTAGTAAAACTGCAGCAGATAATATTTTCTGCAGCTTGGAATCTGGAGTTGGCAGTTTTCCATACTTTTAGAGTTTTAACTCCTTTCTCCCATGTCCAGAAGTTGCAAATAGCTTGTGCCTTGAAGTTACCATTACTGGAAAACAAAACAGCTATAAAACACTGAAAATGTGTGTTATTTGAATACCTACCTCCATCTTTATTATTGTAGCTTAAACTGGGGCCTATTCTGGAAAACCTCAGGATGTACATCTATGAAGAGGCAGTTCTTATCCTGATGGTTTTATCTTTCAGGCAGGCAAGGTGATTAATAGATTAGAATCAGAACTTCTGTCCTTATTGTAAGAGGTGCAAAGCTCTTCAGTAAGAGAATAAATCATCAGCAAGGACAACTATGTGGAGCAGGAGCAGAATTCATTCTCTTTTATCACATCAGCAAGCACCATATCAAAAAGTAGTGTTTTGCTTGAACTTCTCGCAAATTAAGACTGGAAAGCAAGATCCACATTGAAAACATTTATATAGAGAAGCATAAATGGAAAAATAGGTGATTCACAGTCTTTGTGGCTCTAGGGAGGACTGGCTGCTTTCAGAAGTTCTCTCGGACCCCAGCCACCTCCTTCAGCAGAAATCATCCCTCTAAAACAGATGGCACAAAACCAGTGACAGGGCCACACAGCTGAATATGCAACCCAGTTTACTGCAGTGAGGGATTTTTGCCAAACTAAACTATAAATAAGTCTGCCCCTATTTAATAGAATCCACTAATTTTTAGGTAACTTGATTTGTGCATTTCAATCCCCATTCCATGTTTCATATAGCTTTTCTTCATTTCACATCACTAGCTATGGTCAAAACCTACAACATCATTTTAAGATTGAATATGGGGCCTGGGACAAACTCAATCAATTCTGTGTTGTGTAATAAATAAGAAAACTTGGCAGATAGACTAAAAGAAAAAAAAAAAAGGATGGATTTCTACTGAATCAAATATGAAAAATAATGTTACCCCTAACAATATTAATTCTAATACTTATCTTGATATTCAATTTTCCTTTTATGATATCCTTCCATTTTTTTACATTTTTTATTTTCTACAGAACTTCATACTGAAAATATAACTTAAAAAGTAGTAAAAGACATTCAGAAATTTTAGGAGATACATAAAGCCAGTTAGGACTTCTCACAGAGAAAAGCACCAAGGAATCTGTAAACTAGCACCTACAACACTGATCACTCATTTTAATGAATGTTTGTTACAGAGTGAATCCTTTTTGGAGTGGGATGGACAACTTGACATTCCTCAGACTTGCATTCAGGGTAAAACAACACTGAATAGCTTTCCAACCTGTTCCTATTTACAAGATTACCATTTTAATCAGTAATATTTGCTGCTTTTTTTTTTTTTTTTAAAGAAAGAGACAGTCTGAACTACAGTGCTCATTCTAAGGCAAGTTCTACAAATTAAGGATAATTGGAAGCCAGTTAAAATGTAATAGAATTTGGAATATAATTAGATTAGACATTGAGAAAGAAACTCCCTAAACAGCAAGGAGATTGAAGCAACCAGTGAAGATAGTAAAATCTCTCCCTGAAAGTGTTTATACACACCCATCAGGTATGATTAGGTAGTTTTGTTACCACATTGAGGTAAGGACATGTACAAGGCACCTTTTTTTTTTTTTGATATACCTGAACAGAACTGTAAATAGATATTTGCACTTGAGGAACAGTGTCTATATAACATTGATATATATGACTTAACTAGACCTATGATAAGAGATATTCAAGAGATAGGTCTGATTTTGTTTAGCTATGGCGGATTTTTTGTTTATTAGTATTTACTATTTCTCCTTTTCATATTAACTCTTCTTTTCCTATTCCCTAAATTCTTTCACTGCTAAAATGGTGAAACACCTGTTGCACAAGCAATCACATTTTCTCCACCATTCTCCAGTTCTGAATGTTAAAAAGAAGATTAAAAACCTCAGATATTCTCAGATCCAAAACAACTTCCTACCTAGATCTACAAGAGGGTGGTGTTATCACAAGGGGACTGTAGTCCATGTGAGATTAAGCATTCCATCTCCACCAACAACCAACAAGTTTTCCGTGTTTTCACAGCATCCTAGAATAGTTTGGGTTGGAAGGGACCTGTAAAGACCATCTAAACAAACCACCCTGCAATAAGCAGGGAGATCTTCAACTAGATCATGTTGCTCAGAGCCCCGTTCAACCTGACCTTGAATGTTTCCAGGGATGGCATATTTACCACCTCTCTGGGCAACCTGTTCCAGTGTTTCACGGCTTTCATTGTAAAAAAATTCTTCCATACGTCTAGTCTAAATCTTCCTGGTTTTAGTTTAAAGCCATTACCCCTTGTTCTATCACAACAAAAGCCCTGCTAAAAAGTGTTCCCCATCACTCTTATAGGGCCCTTTTAAGTGCCAAAAGACAATAATAGGGTCCTCCAGGAGCCTTCTCTTCTCCAGGCTGAACAACCCCAATTCTTTCAGCCTGTCCTCATAAGAGAGGTGCTCCAGCCCACTAAACATTTTTGTGGCCCTCTTCTGGACCCACCCCAACAGGTCTACGTCTTTCCTGGGCTGAGGGCTCCAGAGCTGGATGCAATACAAGCTTCCAGCTTCCAGTACACCACAGGGTGGGATAAGCTGTACACAAGGAGATTTCTTAAACACATCACTGTTACTCTTCTGTCCCAAAGCAAAAACATTTCTATCATCTCCTGAACTATTTTCAGCAATATTTTGAATCCTGATTGTCCGTATTATCCCCATGAAAGTCTTTTCTTAATTTCAGCTCTACTAAGCTTCTTTCTCCACTAATACATTATAGCACCAAGTTCCTCGGGTTAATTATACACTGTATAAAAGGATTTCTTTTTAAACACTTTCATGTGCATTATAATTCAATTTCTTTTTTCGTCCTATTAAAAGGGAGTGAATAGAAGTATCTGCCTGACCTTCTTTTCTGCAACAGCTACTAATTGTTGCCCCCATCTCCTGTCTCCAGCATTCTTTCCTCTGACCTACACAAAATTTCAAATTGTTTCACGTCTTCCAGATTTTAGTTTACATGAGTCCAGCCTCTATGAGAATTATTGTTGACCTTGTGGGTCTCAATTGTAATTATTTTTTTCTTTGAGTGAGGAGGAGCAGGGAAGAAATAAGGTAAGTAGAACTGAAGTCAGTATTCCATACAATTTCCTTAATCCAAATGATTTAAGCATTTTTTCTTCTAACATCTCCCCTTTATTCTCATTTTCTTGATGTGATAGCACTTCACTACACATGGCAAAACACTACATAGATATTTTCATTGTGCTGTCCCTAATGACAACTAGAACTATATGTTTATTTTTTTTACCTTTACCCAAAACGTAATTAGTTTTGAAATAAGATATGTGAAGAGTACATATTTGTTCTCCCAATACAGGTGATAATTCTAAAATTTCTTCCACTCTTTACTCTTATATCATCTATTATTTTTGCATTTCTTAGCCCCTTCTTCAGTTTATTATCATATTCAAATTACCTACAAAGCCATTCTTTCACTAAAAGATTTGAAATGAAATGGTAATAATTTAGTGATTCTTATAATGATTGTTTATTTTTACTGCAATAGTACCTAGGGATCCCAGACATTGACCAAACTAGCTTTACAATCCAAACAGAAGAGAAAGAGTAGTCATCACGGAAAGCAATTTTCAGGTTAAAAGGAAATAAATTTCTTTTTATAGAATTCTGTATTCTTGAATGTAAATATATAAGGACAAATCTACTACAGCTGCAGATTGTTATGGCAGCGGAGGTGATCTAAAGCATCCTCCCAAAACCTCTTCATTACAGCCTACTTTCTTCAACTCCTCTTTCCCTACTGTTCACTGCCTCCTAGAGAGCTAATGGTATCCTACCTTAACTAGTACTGTGAACTTTATGTGACAGGTGGTATTTATATGACAATAAAAGTATTCATTAATTTTTCTTTGTCAAATTTGCATATTTAAAATTTAGGGCAACACTTGGTCAAGTTCAGGATGCGATTTGAGTGCATCGTGGGTTTAGGAATCTGAGCTTTCATTAAAAAGGAAAAAAAAATATCTCTATTCCTCATGGGCATGAGTAAATCCACCAACATATGAAACAAGAAATTGATGCAAAGCTGATGTTCATGCCTTTCTGAGTCCAAAGGGAAGCAACACATCTAGTCAAACTATGATTAATAAGATCACTGATATGAAATCTCAACATTTGCATTTTACTTTCTGGTTTTATTTTTTAGGGCAAGGACACTCTTCTACACAGAATTTCAAGAGTGATCTTCATTTCATTGCCACAGACAGAAGAAACTGAAGAAATCACTCTGTCTCACAAACTGCTCCAACTCTGCCAGAGCAGACTATTCTTGGCAAAAGAACCAACCTGTTAAGGCAATGTCATAGTTTAGCAAGAATTGAAGAGTCAGAGATAAGAATAAGAAAGATGAAATCTATACCTCAGCATTTGGTATACCTTTGGGGGATTAAGTAGTCCTGAACTCTGATCCTTGCTCAAGGCATTGCTTATGAACTTGCATTGAATCACAGAATCACAGAATCACAGAATTGTGGTGGTTGGAAGGGACCTCAGAGATCATCGAGTCCAACCACAAAAAAAAAAAACAAAACAAAAAAAAAAAAAAAAAAAACAAAAAAAACACACCACCTAAACACACAACAACAACCAAACCAAAAATCCATCACCCACCCACTCAGCAGCCCACGACAAACCAATAATCTTGGGCACTAGAGCATGCCCTGAAGAACCATGTCTAAACGTTTCTTAAATACCTCCAGGGATGGTGACTCCACCACGTCCCTGGGCAGCTCATTCCAATGCCTGACAACCCTTTCAGTAAAGAAATGTTTCCTAATATCTAACCTGAATTTCCCCTGGCATAATTTGAAGCCATTGCCCCTTGTCCTATCATCTGTAACTTGGGAGAAGAGACCGACCCCCGTCTCTCTACAGCTTCCTTTCAGGTACTTGTACAGAGCGATAAGGTCGCCCCTCAGTCTCCTCTTTCCCAGACTGAACAACCGCAGCTCCCTCAGCCTCTCCTCGTAAGACTTGTGCTCCAGACCCCTCACCAGCTTCGTTGCCCTTCTCTGGACCTGAAGAAGCACACTGTACCTAAAAAATAAGTAAATCTTGGAAAATAAAAAAACTCCTCTTCATATATTCTTTTAAAAATGTTGCTAGACTTAATTTTGTGAGATATTCACTTCTAATTCTATTTTTTATGAAAATGTTAATTGTTTGCTTTGATTGACTAGATATTATTTAAAGCAAAGATTCACATTAAGTCAAAATTTTTAATGGTTGTAGTGAAAGAAATATGATCTGGACTCCCCATCGAGGAAAACATGGGATTAAAAAAAGCAATAGTAAGTATAGACAATTTTTGAATAATGAGTGAAACATTTCATGGCTGATTAAAATATTTTTGGCTTTTTTTAATAATCCTTAACAGAAGTGTCAAGAAATATATCTAGCTGTACTGAGGAAAAATATGTTGAATTGTGCATGAACATATTGGTTTTTTCCCAGAGAGGGTGAGTTCCAAAAGTTTAAAGAAAAACTACATAGTTATTGGAGTAGATAATATGAATATTTTAATCTGATGCAATGATACTGTTAGTTGTCTATAATGTGCTTCCTTCAGTTCCTTTGATCCGTGCAGGAACATCAAAATTGTGATGATCTGCCTTCTTGTGAAATTGTGTTTGCAGTAGGTTTATGGCTATAGTAGAAATACTTTTTTAATCTGCCATTGCACAGCCTAGTGCTCCGCGTGCTCTGCGTTCACCACATTCTGACCTAAGGGCCATCATATTAACCTGCACTGTTTCAAAGAGCTTAACCCATCCCTTCTCAGCAGTACATCAAGAGTCTGATTTTTAACTACTAAAAGCGTGGCTTCAAATCACTACGTTCATATAAAATAAAGAGTATATATAGTGCTCTCTGGTTTAAAATTGGGTTCAATGTACAAATCGAAGTTCACTCACATGTAAATCAGTACATGAGAAAACACAAGAGTACTTCTGCACTTGGACATTAAAGTAGATGGTGACCTTGTGCCCGCACCGTCTACAAGCAGCTCACACAGGAGGAGCTACTTTCACATGGAAGCTTCTCAGTGTGACTGAAATCTTCCCCCAACTCCCTCTAAGTATTTCCCAAAACATCATTTGTTTTTACAAAACCTCACGTTTAAAATATTTTTTCTACTGCTGAAAAAAGCTTCAATTAGCCACATAGTATACTTTTACAAGTGTATTATTCTGTTCTTTATAGTCTATTATTTTGAAGCGCACAGTGTCATTTTATTTTTCTCAGATAAAATCGTTTTTCTCTAAATGAAGTGTTCTCAGATACAACACAGCTTTTACTATCAGGGAAATACTAGCATTGCAAAGACTCTAGCCCTTATTATATAAAATTCATAAAGGAAATTTGAGGTCTATGTTGCGACAGATATTATAGGAAGCCTCTGAGAGTGGTAAAATAGCAAGATCACTCTGGAGCACTATAGTCTCTGCTATTTTAAAGCACGGTAAAGATATGGGGGAAACACAGTAGCTATAGGCTCATATTTTTAATTAACCTAGCCTGCAAAATCCTTGCACAAGTGTCAACTAAGGTATTACTGTCTACTTTTCCCAAATTAATTTGTCCAAACCAAGCAGGATTTATTAAAACAAGACTATCAAATGATAACATCAGTTTTTAATAGGCTTAATAAACATTAAACAACATTAGAGTAATTATTCAATACTATTTTACTCAGTTTAGAAATGGGGCCTGAGTGAATACAATTAATTAGCCTTTTGAAGTAGGGAAGAAATTTAGAACTAGGGTTAACATTTCTATACTCAAAGCATCAGTTACTTTCAATATTAATAGTGCAATTTTTTTTTTCCAGTCTATAAAGAGTGGGAAAGTGTGTTGTTGTCTTTTTCTATTTCATTTTCCCTAGCTAGAGAAATACATTACTTTATAAGCATTTCAAACATTTCATTTACTTTGGAGTGAAAAAATGTTGCGTCCACCAAGCAAATAATTGCCATAACTTTTAGTATTTCACTGTGAGCTTTAGCCATTGGCATACCGTGTCGTTATATCCCTTTCATTTCCCATGAAGGCGAAAGGCGATAACCTCTCATTTTCATAATGATGCCAAGCGAGCCAACCCTGCAGAAGGAAAGAAAGAAGCATTTATGTCTTTTCATCCCCAGTCCTTATGCAAACTGGAGTTTGAAGAGGCGTGGGAAGGAGGTTTAAGGACAGCAGCTTTGAAATACAAAGCTGCATTACAAGGCTCAGACAAACAGATGCAACACATGGATTCAGCTTAGAAGTTACCCCTGGTACAAGCAGGTCATTGGAGCAGTCGACCTCCAGAGTCCTTTCCAGACTGCCTGAATCCTGGTTTCTACACACTTTGTCTTAAAAAGCAAACAGAAAATCCATAGTGAAAAGAAGGTCAGATAGAAAACTCTAAAGTTACAACTATTGTGAACTAGAAAAAAAATAATCAGCAAGCTACCTGCACGTTGGGGTGCAATTTGTCCACCACTGTCACACAGACCACATGGTTCTCGGTTACTACAGTGGTGTTGGTTAGCTGCAGCAGTATCAGGTCAGCCTTAAAACAAATTCTTTTTTATAAACTCCTGGACTTCCAGGTAGGGTAACCAAGCTTCTTGCTTTGGTACTTAGCCCACTGAGTTTAGTCTGAGAAAAGGCCATACTGCACTTAAACTGTTCTATCTATGAGCCAAAGAGGCTGAGCAATCCCACCTTTCTGAAAGTCCAAAACTTAGAAGGATCAACACTATCCATACATAGGAATATTTTGGGGCAAACATTTAGAGATTCAAGCTTACAGATACTAATCATGAACACACATGCAGCACAAGTAGACCAAGTCACACAAACCAATACTTTGGCTAGGTTCAAAACTTTCAACCTGGCAGACAGGGTGAGTGACCACCACTTCCCAGAGTAGACCTTCCTCTAAGGCCTCCTTCTTCCCCGTCATCCAGGACCCCTCCAGACAGACAAAAACCTGGGGTGTGCAAGTGAGCTGCTGCCCATGAGAGGACAGCAGTAGCTCAGAGGGCAAAGGCAGAGGGGACCATCCTCTGGCTCTCTGAGGATGCAATGGGATCCCACCAATACCCAGCCCTTCCAGCTCTGCTGCACCTCTGATCAGGCTCCCTGGTGAGGAGAATGATTCCATAGTTTCAAGTAGGGTAGGAAACTTTAAGAAGCCTCTCACTTCATTAGTGCACCAGCATCCACACACATGCTAATCATATGTGCTCCCATGAGGTACAGATAGCTGCCTCTGTGCTCAACTGGGGCAGGTAATTTCATGGAAAATGTCAACAAAGTCATATCCCAGCTGTCTTTACTGAAGAACCCAACATTTCAGTCAGTAGTATGGGAAATCTCATGTTATACAAGACATTCAGAAACTGCATTAGCTTAGCTCTGCTAACTACACAGGACTGATTTTGCAGCATGTTGTGCATCATTTATTTGCTTTTCCTCTCGATTGCTAAACAGGACACATGAAAGGTAAAATAAAACAATTATCTAAAGATGCACCATTGAACTTGGAACTACAGATATCAGCCATCTCTTTGATTCTCATTTTTACTGGTATTGTTGACTTGTGCTTTGTCAGCAATGACTTTGCTGCAGTGCAGGAAAATGCTAGAAAAGAAAGAGCTGACAAAAAATAACTTGAGAATGAAAAGTACCCTGCACAACTCCCATACACGTTTGTATCACCAAGAAGCTTAATGAGGAGGTATTCAGCCTTAATAACCAAATAGTGTCGTTTACAAATAAAACATCGCAAAGTAAATTTCTATAGAAATTAAAGTTCCTGTGTTAGGAGAAGCCCTCATAAATGAATATCAAGCAGTACATAAACTGCTGAGAGTACATTTTCCATGCACTAAGAGTATGCATTTAACAGCTTTCTTCTGTCCTCGTGCTTGCAGCTGATAGTCATTACAGTAGCATTAGAACTGCAGTGGACTTATCACATTTGCAATGTAAATTTATTGCCATTCAAATAATTCTAGCACCTGTGCCTTACCATTAATAGACATTCCTTTAGATTTGCAGTTTTCCTCCATCATTCACAGTTGAATGAACTTATAAGTGAAAATGAAATGTAAATTTAAATTCACTGTTTCTAGAGTTTTGCCCTAAAAGTCCATTCAGGGGAGCCTCTCCTGCTGCAATGAAAAATAACTTATTTTGCAACATTTCTTGTGTGCATCAAAAATTGATTCAGGGGGATAAAACAATCACATAAGCAGTGTGCACATCATATTTCTTTTCCAGATGGCATCAGGCATTTATTTCCACTTAGAATACCAGGGAAGTAAGAATTTAAACGACCTGCCTCCTTTGAGTGTAACACAGCAAGGTAAAGCATGCTCTGTGTAATAGGGGACTTTGGGCTAACAGTCCAGTCATACTGGAAGACTGCAAGTCCCTGAGAACCCTTATGGTTCTTCAAGCACTGCAATATTTATGGAGGTACCTTTACAATCAGCTGCTTCTAAAACAGCCTTAGTGGAGAACTAGCTAGAACAACCAGAGGAACACTTGTCACACCTGTCCCTACACAGTAAAATGCAAAAGTATGTTTGTCTGCCTTGGCCTCAAATGGTGGCTGTGTGAATTCAAAGACTGGTCTGCTCCCCATTGTGAAGAACCAGTGGCCATGATTCATGGAGCTGTTATCCCCAAAGTTACTCTATATGGTACTCTAGGTGAGATTCATAGCTATGGTACCAAGAACAGTTTAATTTATAAACACTCTCCCCCTTGAATTCATTAGAAGGATTTATTACAAAAAATAATTATATCAACTTAATATGAGCAACATGGATTAATTAAATGAAACACATTTTTGTTACAGATTCATAGGCAGTTCCGGCATAAGAAACGCAGCAAATGCTAAAAGCTCAAATTTTTTTGAGAATGAGGATAGTGAATATTAATTTTTTCCAAGAAGTCGGGTTACCAACAAATAAAATAAAAATCACCCTTCATTTTTTTTGATTGAAAATACAAACCATTCAAGTGCAAAACAGATTATTTAAACTGAAATAAGCCACACCACCATTTCAAATTTTTTGTACAAAATTATACTAATTTTTTTTTCAGCACTTCATGCTTTCATTAAACACTTTATTTATATTTTAAAGTCTTAAATACTTATAGATTAAGAACTCGTCTTTATTACTGCATATTAATAACAACATAGGAAGGAAAGAATTGAAAGAATATGCACAGCACTGACTAGCTTTTAAACAAAAAATAGGGAGAGGGGGATTTTTTCTTCATTTTGTGTCTTTTTAAAACATTGATTATGTTATCATGCAAAAAGAAACTTTTGACTGTATTCATTTTCTTTGTTAATTTCTTATTACAACTAAATATCTCAGTCCTGAGTTCCAAAAAAATTAATTTATCTTATTTTACATAAAGCTTAATTTGCATAAAACTTTAATTGCACAGTATGGGATTATACATGCCTAGCTAGACTCTATATTTACAGAGGCAGGAGATGAATTTTTGGCCAGTTGTGCAATCAGAAGTCAAGTCTAACTGTAAACCAAGCTGATATAGTGGTTCAGATATACAACCTAGCTTTGCACAATCACCTCAGAGAAACACATGATCCTTCTCCGTAATTTTACAGGATTTTTAAAAAAATATTTTTAAGTAGTATATAATATAAACATTAAAAGTTTCCCCTTGAAAGTTGAAGCAATTTCAGATTTACCTTTGCCTGACTTTGCTTGATGTATATACTTGTTCTTATTGTCTAAATGTCTTTGTCTTTCATAATTGATAGCTTTGATCTTAAAAGAATCCATAAAAACATAAGGGCAATTACACCTTCAGGTATCGTTCTCACACCATTGAAAACAGTATGACACAATGCTTACTAGAGCAGGTTCTAATTACCTATCCCACCACTGCAACACAAAAATTACCTTACAATAGTGCTTGAAGTCAATGTTATACATGCTGTGAATAGGTATACTAAATGATTTCCAGAAAATGCAGCTCAGTTATAATTAGATTACCTTGGCATTATTAGAATAAAACCTTTAACAAGGCACAGCTGAAAATATCATGAAGTACACTGTTTTTTTGATTGCACCAAAGTAACACTTGGTAATAGATCTGAGAAGGATTATTTCTTCACAAAAAAAAAAAATAATTCATTTCTGGGTTGGGAAAACAGATTCTGTCATTTTCCCATTTGTCTTTATGGCTCTTAAATTCTAAACCGAGTTTGACCAGAAAGGATACAATATTTACTCTCATGTCACAAAGGCCAGACTGTTTAAATGAAGGCTGAAAAATTAATTCATGTCTTCTGTATCTTTGATATGCAGCAGTGAAATTGTATGCAAAGCTACTTGAGAAATATCTTTATTCAGTTTGTTCATATTAATAATTAAAAAAAAAAATTAAGGAATTTGGTAGAAAAGCTAGTAGGAGAAGTAAATAAAATGCCTTCCTTATTCCCTCTCTCACTCCCTGCCACATTTTGTAGGTCACTCACTTTATTATAATGTGTGAGAGAAAGTCTAAGCCAATCTCTATAATATGTTCATACTTTCCTGGTAAGTTTGAGAACACTGATGAACCATAGCCTCAAGTATATTTACATAATAATAAAAATGGGAAATTACAAGAGGGAGTTTACAGTAGCAGATGTCAAAATATTGATTTCATTTCTGCTCTAAAAAACTGTATGTAAAATCCAGAAAACACAGTTTTGCTTTACTTTACACTGTTCATTTCTGCAATGTATGCTTTCTTCAAATTCAAAGGGCTTGAACAGAGGATTGTAGAGATATTCATCCTTTACCAAACAAGAAATAAACTAAAATGTCACTGTAGCCATCTGCTTCTTATTCCTCTCTCTTTTCCAAAACAGAAAATGGGCCAGCGAAACATTTTAAAATTTCTGAAAGTTCCTGTAAGGAACTGTAGGGGCATTTATAAGACCTGGATGGGCAGAAAGCCCTCTTTAGTGGCACAAAAAGCTGCACATGATGAATATTGGCTTAAGGAAGGATTCCTCAAGTCAATACGGGCAGCCGCAGGGATCACCTTCCTAGGCTGGTCCCCTCACATGGGCACAACCTCTGGATAGAGGTCAGAGTTGGTGGGGCGGGGTGTCTTTCTATGTTTTACTGGTAAGAACTTGTCCTGTAGTTTGGTTTAAAGGAAAGAGAGAATGATTCTGAATTACTACGTCTGCCCAGCTGCCGTGCATGTTGTCCTGCCAGGCAGCAGGAGGCACAGCAAGGCTGCTGTCTGACTATGACCTGCATTGTCCTCCAAGATTTTCTTCTCTCTTTCATTTTCCAGCTTCACATCAGCTCGAGTTATCTCTACTTCTGACCTATTTCTCTGATCATGATTTTCTAGCTAGGCATGAAGGGTAACAAGCACTCACCTCAGTACAAGAAAGCTTATTTACAGTCATTTTAAGACTGCAAACTAGCTTACCAAGTATCAGGATAATCTCAAGGTTAAAACTTTGGAAAATAACTGTTATTTCTTCCATCAGGAGCTGAAGTGCAGAAGTAGTCATAACTTCTGCAAAAGTAAATAACCCACTCAAGTAATTTGCCAGCTATTGAATACCCTAGAGTACATATGTAGTAATATATACTGCAGGATGTCATATTGCATAGAGTCATGCAGGGACAGAGAATGATTAGACACAGATTTCTCTACAGGAGATCGTTAATGCCATCAAAAAATTGCCCTCTGGGAAACACTGAAATCCCAGACGGCTTTCCAGTATAATTCTTTAAATCTTTTCTGCATATTGTATGCCAGCTTTTAATGGATATATTTAGTGAGAAGTTTGCTACAGGGCTACTCTCTGGAGATGTAATGCTTTCATTAATCATTGCAATCCTCAGCAAAGGAAGGGATTCCTATGCTGTATATAACTGCAGCAGATCTGTAGTTTGGCTACCACCACTGTGGTGGAAAACAACTGGGTTAAAGTCCTTGGAAACTCTGACACAAAAAACCCCCCAAAAAACAACCAACCAAAAGCAAACCACCATCCATTTCACTAACATTGCAAGCATAAAACCAAACAAAAGCCAATGTACTGGGAAATTCAATAGGGTTATGATTATACATATTTACTTATATGCACCAATATTTAGTGTTATTTCCAGCCTTTCAAATTTCTTAAATTAATTTCTTTGGATATTAAATATAAAGGGTATTTATAGATATTTCAAACTTGCTGAATCCAGACAATACAGTCATTAAAATTTCATAACTGAAGAGAGTAAGTGGGGCTTTATCATTATATATATCTTATATGATTCATATTATATGTATACATATAAAAAAGATGCATATAATACATATACATAAACAGTCATATTTTTGACCTGCTACAATTTGACCTTTAATTGACCATTATTTTCATCACAGATGAAGGCCTTTGACATGGTCCCCCACAACATCCTGCTCACCAAATTGGAGGGGTATAGATTTGATGGGTGGACTGTTCAGTGGATAAGGAACTGGCTGGATGGTCACATCCAGAGGGTAGTACTCAATAGCTTGAAGTCCAGATGGAGAGCAGTGACAAGTGGTGTCCCTCAAGGGTCCGTGCTGAGACCAATACTGTCTAACATTTTTATCCTTGATGTAGACAGAGGGATTAAAGGCACTGTCAGCAAGTTTGCAGACAATACCAAGCTGTGTGGTGTTGTCGATACACCAGAGGAATGGGATGTCATCCAGAAGGACCTGGACAGGCTGGAGAGGTGGGCCCAGGTGAACCTCTTGAGGTTCAACAAGAACAAGTGCAAGTTTCTGCACCTCACCATCAGTACAGACTAGGGGGTGAGGTATTAGAAAAGCATCCCTGAGGAAAGGGACTTGGGGGTGCTGGTGGACGAGAAGCTGGACATGAGCAGGCGGTGTGCACTTGCAGCCCAGAAGGCCAGTCGCATCCTGGGCTGCATCAAAAGATGCATTGCTAGCAGGTCCAGAGAGAGGATTCTTCTGCCTTACTCTGCTCTGGTGAGACCTCACCTGGAGTATTGTGTGCAGGTCTGGAACCTTCAATATAGGGAAGACATGGACCTGATGGAGCAGGTCCAGAGGAGGGCCACAAGGATGATCAGGGCATTGGAGCACCTCTGTTGCAAGGACAGGCTGAAGGAGCTGGGGTTTTCAGCCTGAAGAAGAGGAGGCTCCAGGGAGACCTAATAGCAGCCTTCCAGTACCTGAGGGGGGCCTACAGGAAGGCTGGGGAGAGCCTGTTTACAAAGGCCTGTAGTGACAGGACGAGGGGCAATGGCTTTAAGCTGAAGGGGAGCAGATTTAGATTGGAGATTAGGAGAAAGTTCTTCACTGTGAGGATGGTGGAGCACTGGAACAGGTTGCCCAGGGAGGTGGTTGAGGCCCCTTCCCTGGAGATATTCAAGGTGAGGTTCGATGAGGCCCTGGGCAACCTGGTCTAGTTGGGGGTGTCCCTGCTGACTGCGGGGGGGGCCGGACTAGATGACCTTTGGAGGTCCCTTCCAGCCTGGATGATTCTATGATTCTATGAAATTATTGTACCCCACTGAAGTCACCCTTCTCTCCTCATTTACCCCACCAGAAAATGTGACTTTTGCTTTTGTAAGTCTAATGACAAATGTGAAGGACTTGAAAATAATTATCTAGAGAACCTGAGAAGAACTTAAATGAAAAAAATTTTTAAAACTGCACCTCATGAAATCTAAGGATCTTAACTGACCGCTTTATAAAAGTTTATGTTGATTGTATCATTCACTTCACTAAAGACTAAAATCTTGATTCCAGGAAAGTCAGCAGATGCTTTCACATTGATGTTAACAGACTCACAACTTCACTCTTCCTCAGTCTGCTCCTAAAATTATTAGTAGTTACTTGTTTTCTAGCACATCCACAGGCTCTTTCCTTCCAGTATTTAGGGAAGAGCATAATAAGAAGGTTTATTATGACTGCTCTGGAAAATGGATCTATTTTATTACATTTGCTTATGCATATTTCTATATAATTGAAGTTAAATGAGCAGACAGACTATCATGACATTTTATGATCAGTTTAAATTATACAAAAGTATTCAGGGTCTGGAATGAGCATCATTTTATGCTTTAAAAATAAAAATATACTAATTAATGCAATTAATAAAAATTTTATGTAGAGCGAGAGAACTACATTCACTGTGCACTAAGGTGCCATTATAATAACCTCCTGCTGAATAAAACATCAAGTACATATTTTTTCAGTTGCCCCAGATGACAAAGTTATCGTTGATGATTTACAATTGTTATATAATAGATGGGTTTCACTAATTTATAGATGCCAAATGGTCTGCATGTGGGGCATCCAGAAGAACATCTTACCATTTTTTAATAGAATGGAAACAGCTAATAAGTAAAGGTCTGGCTATGCTAATTTCAGTTCTGAGAATATCTACCAATTACCACTTTTTACAACTTAGATTCATATTTGAGAGTTTGCAACGTCAGAAAGAAGCAGGGAAGAATCTTCTATCAAAAGAAAAGCTGCAACTTTCAACATCTGTCAAGAAATTCCCATTCATTTTCCTGCCAAAAGACAAAAAAAAGCCAACAAAGCCCAGCCCTGCTACACTGCTTTGCTTAGCCTTTTTGCCAAGTGAGACACCTGGAAGCATTCAGCTGACCCAAAGCACCTTGCTGAGGGTGAGAATCACTTGGCTTCAACAACAGCATGGGCTATGAGCTGGGTGGGTACTGCTCACTGCTGTGCAGAGCTCCCTTGGAGGATGGGTCCTCTGCAGGAGTTCAGCTGCCCAGAAAGAGTAAGCACTCCGGAGTCCCACACCACAGCTACCCAATACTCTTCAACATAGCTGGGAAACATGGTTAAGACGGAACAAATTTAAAGGAAATTTGTTTCCAGGTTATTGTTAGTAAACTGGAATTGTGAAGTTGCTAAATTTCATCCTGATGAAGATAAAATGCATATTACAAGAGTCAGCTTTCAAGAGGATGGAAATTAGAAGTTTATCTTCAGGCCTAATGTCTTTAGTAAAATTATTGTTTCCTTATCTGAACCAATGTTCCTGGACAAAGGCACCTCCAAATAGGGTTAGAAGTATTTCCAAGTATCATATTCATTCTCTTTTTTAATTCCTAAAGGAATTAAAATAATTGGCTAAGAAAACAAAAATGTCTTGGAAAGATAAGAGATCAGGAATCAAGTAGGCTATCAAGAGTAAGTGGACAGAAAAGAAAAAGAAAACAAAAGACAGTCACAAAAAGGGTCCAAAACTGAAACAAATAGTTTACCCATTTTTAATACACCTGTATTTTAAATTTAGATGTACTTAGCTTCTCCTGAGACATATTAGCATAAGTAATGGACATTGACTTATCTAAGAATCTGTGCTGCAGGTACGAAAAGCACAAAATACTAAAAAATACTGCATGTTACAACAAAACTGATGCAAGCAATTTTCCCCGCTTCAGTTCAAGGTGATACAAAAGCTATTTGTGCAAAGTACTCCCAAGTGTTCTGAAAGACAGTATTCTTTTGTTCACTTAGTACAGTTTTTCATAAAACGTGAGCCTTCATCTCTTTTATGCTTGTCTCTACTCACGTCCTTCCAGCTTTCACCCCAATCTCCTTCTATAGTTTGCTATTATATCAATTAAATACTCTGGTTACTATGGAAGGTGAACCCTTAAAAAGCATTATCACTCAACCAAGAAAATAGTTATTTCTCGGTCTGCATGCAAGCAAAACAGGGTAATGTTTGGCAAGGTTTATTTCACAGGAAATGTGTTTTTAAGGCAATGGTGGTAACACTGGTATCCATTCCTCAGTTTCAACAGTTCATTTTTTTTCAATTCAAATGCAAAATTAAAGGCTGGCTACCAAGCAAGCTATAAGGTACATCTCCAGGATTTATCTGACTATTGGACTTCTGAAGCATTGAATAGCCACAAGTTTTCCAGAGATCGGTGTCTTGTTTATGCATTGTTCAGGAGTGCTGACAGCATGCAATTATTCCTACTGGAAGACGCTACTGTTATATCAGGTGCTCTGATTGTTTGTTGGCTTTTTTTGCGTAGCATAGTTTTATGCCCACTGTGTGCAGATGCCTGACAATATGTACTTTGCCTTGGAAATCGACTAGCAAAGAAAACAACAAATAGCCAGCCAAATGTCAGCCACTGTGCCCAGTCCATTTTGAGATTTTTGCTGCTCAGATGTGTGAATGATTTCCATCTGTTCCTGTGTGAGATAAAGATTCAGAGCTGCTGGCACTGGGGAGCCTTCTTTAAAAAAGCCAGCCTGTGCCAGGGCAGCTGGTCAGCATACATGGATGAGAGTGCTCCAAAACCTGCATAATGAACATGGTGGAATCTGTCCGTTACAAACCAACAGGCCTCTCATTCTATGACTACTCATTTTCCAAATAAAAATTTAAGCCCTTTGAATCTTGACAACACCGTGTGATGCACTGGGTCAGGATGCTAGTGTTTGCCAGCTGGGCAACATAAGACAGCTGTGCCAACATAAGCAATTACAAGAGTCCCCCAATGTCCAGCGTCATTGTTTGCACACACTGCACATGAGTGTACCTAAGACTCAAGCTTGGATCCCTATAGTGAAACAGCAACAAATCTGCCTGATAAAACAGAAAAGATTTTGCTAGTGCTTCAGTGAGGAGATGTTACAGCAAGGTTCCTACAGACAAAACTTGTCTTTTGTTATGCCTGTACTTAATATACATGCAACCTGGCTAGGTTACCCAGTGCTGCCTGCATTGAATGAAAAAAAAAAGCACTGTAAGTACTCCTGCAAAGGATATTCATTACAACTCTACACTTGTTCCAAACTCTAGTTTCTGAGGACTATTTTCAAAACTCCTCGTTCTTCTTACTCAGGCTATGGTTCGTAGTATAACTTGTTCAGTGGCAACAGTAGTTCAACCCTGTTTGTCTTCAGTTCTGCACACCCTCTTCCACCTTTCAATCTCTCAGCCTGTATTTTAAACATAAAAACACACACAGACTCCTCATGTCTTTTTTTTTTCTAATGTAATTTACATTTTCCAGTACCATTCATAATGCAACCATGCAACCAATTGTGCCAGCCAAGCCAGGCAAGAATATCATAAACTGCCACTGAATTACAGAATCACAGAATCTTCTAGGTTGGAAGGGAACTTAAAGATCATCTTGTTCAACTGGCAACCTAACTTTGACAAAAAATAGACACCCGCACAACAAACAAAAAGCATCACCATCACTAAACCATCACTCCCAGCACTACATTAACCCGTCTTTTGAACACCTCCAGGGATGGTGCCTCAACCCCCTCCCTGGGCAGCCCATTCCAATGTCTGATAACCCTTTCGGTGAAAAAATTTTTCCTAATATCCAGCCTGAACCTCCCCTGGCGTAACTTGAGGCCATTTCCTCTCGTCCTGTCGCCTGTGACTTGAAAGAAGAGACTGACCCCCACCTCTCTACAACCTCCTTTCAGGTAGTTGTAGAGAGCAACAAGGTCTCCCCTCAGCCTCCTCTTCTCCAGGCTGAATAACCCCAGCTCCCTCAGCCTCTCCTCATAAGACTTGTAACTTAAAAAGCACAGCCTTCAACAAACTAGCAACCTCTGACTTGTAGTACCACAGAACATCTTGCTAGAAAGTGTTCCTGTAGGGAAGTTAAGGAATAAAACCTCTTCCTGTCCTCTCAGTCTGCCTTCTCACAGGACTTTGTGGGCCTGAGGCACCTGAAGAAGGGACCACATGCCCAGAAGCTCACCATGATTTATTAGAGTCTTTGCCAGAGGCATTATTAGTTACAAAACTAACCTATACTCACTTATGCCCAGGACAAGTCAGATGAATTGAAGGGTCAAAGCTAGCAATGTTAAGAAGTAAGATCAAGTGGGTAACGTGAACAAATACAAGGTGAACAAGCTCAGCTCTTCATGAGCTGCAAGGCTCCTTCCAGGGCTTTACAGGCTCATGCTGACATCTGTCTCTATAGCTGCAGTGTACTTCCTTTTCCCATTGTTTCGCTCAAGTGAACTGTCAACACCCCACCATACATACATTACATTGTATATCTAGATCAAATTACATTTAATTTAATGCTGTATTACAGACATGGAGATCCGAATTCAAATAGTCAGCTCCAGCTACTGGATAGTTGCTGCTGTAATTACTTGGAAAGCATCATCAAGAGTCATGATAAATGAATCCTTTATACCGCAGTCCTTTAAAGGATTGTATTTGTTTGCTTTTAGCCCCAAATGAGCCAGGCATCTATTCCAAATACACCTTAGTTCCTTCAGAAAATAATGACTATGAAAACTAACAGCATTTTAAGCTTCTTACATCTGTGGGAGATGTTTGACCTGCTATGGGCATCAAGGAAAAAGGACTGGATATTGCACCTATGACATGCGCCCAGGAATTTGCCCATTCCTGTCAAATCAATTAATTAGTAACAGGCTTTAGTAGCAAGCTCAGGTGCTTAAAGAAGTACAAACTATAAACCCTGGTCATTCCAAACAATTGATGAGGGACAGAAGAGGCTATACAAGTTCATTTCAAAGAAGATTTGGAGGGGAATTCAGATTACTGGAATTATTTATCTACTGTTTCACAAGTGCCTTGCAATGAATATAATGGGGCTTTTTCAAGTAAAATGACACATTATTTATCATACATTTAAATCACTATTATTATTTTTTTATCTAGTTAGTTGTAAGAAAAATACCTTGTTGACAAATAAACATCCAGTTCTTGAGCAGCACAAAGAAAAGTATATTCATCACAGAAAGAGACCATAATTTATGATATAATTATACCAACTAAGACACTGATCAATGACAGTTATCATAGCTAAACAAATTGAAAACACCTTGATGGCAACAGAAAGCATTATTGGAACTTGCTACCTAACCGATTCAACAGTTGAAATTTCTGACTGTGACTCACTCACTATTTTAGTCATGTTTGTTTTTCTTCTACCCATGCAACCGACTAAGATAATTTTATGGCATTAATATAGCATAAATCAAGGGTTTTCTAAATGTCACTACCCTTTATACTTCCTGTCAGAAGCATCGGAATTACAGTTGCTTAACATGAGCATTGCTTTTTTTTCTAAAAAGTAAGACCAAAGTCACTAAGGTTGTCAAAAACAACCAATATGTAACAGTAAATCCTTTCCCCACCATTTTGATAGAATGCCACATTTTCCTCTCTCTCTCACACTCTGTTTTCTTCTGCCTGTAAAGGATGTGGACACCATCATCCTTCAAACTTTTTTTTCTTTTTTTTCTCCTCACCGTAGTGGATTGTGTCATACTTTCCCAGCATATCCTTCAGAGCCAGCCTAGCCCTTTGCCTATTCCTGAAAAGCAGATGGTTGATGCTTTTTCTAATCTTGTTTCAAAGTCATCATACAGTCATAATAATAGTAGCTCTGATTCACTGCCAAATGAAGGCCATGGAAGAGCTCTTATTTGGTTCAGTTAGCATCAATACTTTTTTCCGTACTCCTGAAATTTCAAAAGAAGTCTAAAATGCATACTATACTTCTAAAGTGGTTTTTCCTCCCCTTCTCCCCACTTGCATTTTTTTATCACTGAAAATAACAGTACAAGTTGTAGATTAGTAACCTGAGATTAGGACTAGTTGGATCAAGACCATCTGCCTTTAATTAGTAAGCATAAAAAGGCTAGTTTATGCCTGCTTTTGCTAATGCTACTGATCAAGGATAGTGCTGCTCATTGCTGCAAATAGAATTCCTGACGTGAGTAATTTAGAGTTGAGATTGGACAGGTGAGAAAGTATCAACAGCTTTGTCAACCTGTGGATGCATCCTGTCTTTCAAGGAATAAACAAATGATGATGATTAGCTAAAATGAAGATACTTAATGCACTGTTTTCTAGGAACAGAAAGCGACTTAAGTCACAACGATCTAATGAATGAAGATTTTATAATCCAAATAAGAACATACACCTCCCACCAACATTTCTGTAGACTGAGTAGCAGCCATGTTTCAGGTTTAATTCTATTCAGGGGAGGCTTATGTTGAATAGGAATATATATATATTTCCATATGAAATAGAAATAGGAATATATATAGGAAAAATTTCTTTACTGAAAGAGTTGCCAAGCATTGGAACAGGCTGCCCAGGGAAGTGGTTGATTCACCACCCCTGGAGGTATTTAAAAGATGAGTAGAGTGATGATTAGAGGCATGGCATTTGGCAGTGCTCTGTTAATGGTTGGACTCAGCGATCTTAAAGGTCTTTTCCAACATAAACATTTTCCAACATAAAAGATTCCATGAAATATCTAGACATGCCTTGTTTTATTCTCAGTTGCATGTTTTGCAAATGTATCTGTGTTGCCATGTCCCACCAAAAAGGAGATCCTCACACCAAGATACCTTTATGCCTGATATTAGACCTCAATACCTGGATGATGTAATTTCATTAAGGTAAATAGATAGATAAACATAATTTCCAACATCCTCCAAACAAGAAATCACAAAAAAACATATCTGTACAACCTGGTTCCAAAAAGGGAACAAAACTTGGCCCTAGGCTCCCTAACAAATGCACTTCGAAAGGCCCCCTGGAATTCTTTCTTTCTTGGATGTATTATTCCTTTATTTGAAACCCCTCTAAATGGAATTAACATTTACTGCCAATGTCACTAAAGTGCTAAAAGTAAGGATACAGGCTCTCAGCTCAAGGCTGATTTATATTCTGTTCTCCCATCAAGATGGGGAGATAAGCCTTGTTCTCACCAATGCCAAATACTTGCTCTGAATACAGTGCTGAAATAATGAAAAGCCTGTTCATTCTTTTAAAAGAAAATCCAAAACCAAACTCCAAACCCACAAAAACCACACAACTGCTAAATGTGGTTGTGAATTATATGACTTAAGAAAAATAAAATCAAACACAAAAATAAACTTCAAAGACATAAAAGCAGCATTTCAGCTGTTCCAATAATTGTCATTCCTACAAAATAGGAGAAACAATCCTCAACGTTTCATTCATATTCTTTTGATTTCAATATATAAACTCCATTACCGTAGTAAATTAGTCTTAATAAGCTATTTTTATTGATGGTAACAATTCCATATATGAACAGTACTCAGGTTTTCTTGAACCTTACCAACAATGTTTCTTGTTGGACTAATGTCCAACAGCAATGAACAGTAACCTTATAGCCTCCCTTCCTACAGACTCTTTCAGGTGTATTCCATTTCCAAAATGAAACATATACTAAGCCATTACTATATGGGGAAAAAAAAAGGTTTCTAAACTCTAAGAATGTGGTTTGCCACAAGCCTTTCTACTTTGCAGGACTCCCAGAAGATCCATCTTATAATTCTAAGTAGAACACTGGAAGACAGTGGCTTCTGTTTTGTTGTCATGGTTTATCCCTAGCTGGCAGGCAGAACTATGCAGCTGCTCACTCACTCCCTCCAACTGGGATCAGGTAGAGACTCGGAAGACTAAAAGTGAGAAAACTCGTGGGTTGAGATAAAGTCAGTTTAATATGTAAAGCAAACCCCTCATTCACAAGCAAAGCAAAACAAGGAATTCATTCACTTCTTACCATGGGCAGGCAGGTGTTCTACCACCTCCAGGAAAGGAGGGCTCCATCACACGTACCAGATACTTGGGAAGACAAATGGCATGACTGCAAACGTACCCCCTTCCTTCTTCTTCTTCCAGCTTTACGAATCGAAAATGACGTTACATGGTATGGAATATCCCTCTGGTCAGCTGGGGTCAGCTGTCCCAGAGGTCAGCTGTGTCTCCTCCCAACTTCTTGTGCCCCTCCAGATACTTGTTGGCAGGGCAGCGTGAGGAACAGAAAAGGCCTTGACTGCTCAGCAACAATCAAAAGTACCAGTGTGCTATCAACACTATTTCTCATCCCAAATCCAAAACAGAGCACTATACCAGCTGCTAGTAAAAGACAACTCTATCCCAACTGAAATTATGATGTTTGTTTGAAAAAAAAACCCACAAAAAAACCCAACAACCAAAACACAAAAAAACCCCTGACCAAATAATTTTCAACCTTGAAATCTGCAACTTTCTCTAGGTGAAGGGGGAATGCAGCCCTCGTAGTCCATAGGATTTTTGCTTCCACAAAGATTGTTTGCTAGTGCAAACCCTGGGGGTAGTATATATGATTTAAAAACTACAATCAAGTCCCCAGTAAACCTACCTCACAAGGGCTGCTAAAAGTCCCACAGAGCAAACCAGATTGAAGTCCAAAATTGGCCTAGATCAGTCAGTGGCACACAAGTAAAAAGCTCTGTAGTTCACCAGCAACACCTCAAGGTACTAAATCATCCAATAGAAGTTAATTTATTAGCAGAATATATCTCTAATAAAAGCAAAAAAAAAAAAAAAAAAAAAAAAAAAAAAAAAGCATGTCAGAAGAATGTTGAGATTATAAATGAACTTGTAATTCTGCAAGAACTACAGTATGGCTGCCTTTCTAAGTTTCAGTGTGCTCCTCCTGAAATTTAAGACGTGGATCTAAAAGTAACATGTTGACAGCAGCATTTGAACCCAAGGCTTTCACATTGACAATGCAGTCATTTAAGCTAAAGAAATATGTGGCAATGGAGATAACCCTGATGCTGCAGTCAGCCTATATGCTAAGAATTGCGTAAATTTTTCAAGAGAAGGTGAAGTGTTGGCATCATGTTTGTTTGTTTATTTGTTTTAACCAAAAGTAAGTATAAACATTGCACACATGCAGCCAAAAAAGGAAAAGACTAATGGTCAACCTGTAAAGAATACAGTCCACCATAACATTGTGCTTGCTTGTTTTGGAAGAAATTTCAAGTGGAAACTGCAAATATATGGTGCTGGCAAAACACAGTCCCTGCAACTTGCTGAGACTAGCATCTGTATGTATCCCCATGCATGAGTATATTTCATAATTGAGGGAACAGCTACTGTTTGGTAGAAGGAAATTGGAGGGCTTTTTCAAATTAAATACAGTTTGAAGTCATGTTGGTGCCCTCCAAGATGACTGGGTACTCTGACAAGCATCCAGATCTCTGTAGAACTGGCTCCATCTTTCCCTTAATATCCTAGTCAGTAAGACAGAAGGTATATTTGTTATTCTCTTCCCCTAGCTTTCCCTTTAATGTAATTTTGCATCAGCTGCAGCCATGAAACAAGCTCTAACATATGGGCTGTCCATCCCTCTATGGGGCATAAGCATGGAGCCAAAAAGTATATCATGTATCTATCTGTACATATAGATATATTTCCATCCACATTGCTAATAAACATCTCTTTTGAGTGCCTCCAGGCTTATGTTTTCAGTGAGAAAGTCTCTTCTCCAAGAAAGTCCTTCCAGAAAGTCAATCATATTTCTAGAAAGGTAATTTAATGTACTCTGAGGAACTGTCTCAATAACATTATCTAAAAAAGCCATACTTTTACCTATGCTAAGATGGAGTGGTGGTTTATTCAGTAAGCTTTATGTATGCACCTGCAAAGGAAAATCAAAAGTGCATATTTTAACATCTGTAAATGTTTAGACTAAACCGATTTAACTAGAAACCATTTTTCTCCGTTGAATGTTTTTTAACAAGCAATTTGAGACTTACAGTGTGTTTATTTTTGAAATGTCATGAACTCGAAAATATTTAAGAGAAACCATTTCCACACTTATTTATATTTAGGGTCCAATTTGAAGTGGGAAGTAAAGTGTTACAAAATAAACCTACTTAAAAGCACAGATATAAATCTGTCACCTTTATACCTACTCTAATAGTGCAAGTGCTAAAAAAGAAGCTTAAAGCAGGAATAGCTTTGTGTGAGGAGGAATAGAACTTGATTTCTTTCTTTATTCTCTCTTTGGGCCCTTCAGCACTGGAATTCTACCAAATAAGAAAGGATGTTCTGGGAGTGTAACTTACATGTTGACAAACAAACCTACTTATAAATACTGTGTTTAAAACAATCTGCAGAGATTTTACTAAGTGCAGCTGATGTACTGGGACAGCAGAGGAAGTTGCACCAATTTAGAATCACTATGGTCTCCCAGGCTGCATTACTCATCTCCAAATATGGCTCAAAGTCTCTGCAGAGTAACAACATGACTCAGATGACTTACAGAAGTTCCTACAAAAGGGTAAAATTAAGACTGCAAATCAAAAAGAGGTAGGAAGGTAGAAAGGAAAAAAAAGACCAAAACAAGTCACACCACTGCACACATTTCTCCTATGGGGAAGGTATGGGAGAACTGCATGACATATTAGTCATGTTGCTTAACACAACACTAAGAGATGCTGAAAAAAAAATAAAGTGACGAGCAGAAAAAAAACCTGAACAAAATATCAGTACTGTACTGTAAGCTAATACTGCCATCTAACTCCCAGCAATCGGGTATTTGATTTCATCAGCATAATCCTTGACTTTAAATTGTTGTCCTTATCTACACAGAAAAGGAAATTATGCTCAGTGCAGGTTGCTTATTGTCTTCAAAATAATTATTTGTCTTGAATGTATGTTGAAACCCCCCATCTCTGCTCAGCTACTGAGACTAGTGAGCTGCAATTAATAACGACAGTAAGAAACAACTCTATACTGGCAGATTGTTTCAAATTAATGAAAAACATCAAGGTATTCCTATATAGATACTTGCCTCAGATACCTATATTTTTACACATACATCTGTATCTACGTAAAATCAGTGTCACTCAGATTCTCCATTGATGCACATAGTTTGAAAAAACAAAATTCTGGGGCTCAGAGTACCTTCAGAAATCATCTTCTCCACCTGGGCTTTCTCAGAGTTCTTCATACCTTTCCCAAATCTTCGCACAACTGGATGCAATAATTCAAGAAATGGAAGTGCTACTTCGCCACTTGGCAGCAGTCCTATGCTTTTCCAGATGATATTTGACCAGTCAGAGTCTATGATACAGAAATGCTCTATGATTCCTCAACAGTGCTAACCTTGCACAGAATATTAATATTCAGTGATAAATCATCTTACTGCAGCAGCTGATAGAGCAATTCAACCTTACCTTTGCAGGGCATTCACTGACTTCTGTTACCTGCTACATGCTACCTGCAGTAGAAAGTAACTGGGCATGAGGCAACATTTCCACCAGTCCTCAGAAAACTCCTACTAATATTGACATTTCACTTTAATACAGGTTTTCTGAGTGCCACAGATGAACACTGTTCTTTCTTATTCTTCATCTTCAGGACTGAGTGATTAAAAAAAATCAACAGATCCCAAATAAAATAGGGATTGTATTTCACTGGTGAATCAAACCGAGAATTATTTGAGAAAACTGTATCCCTTCTCAGTTTTCTATGCCTTCTGCACAGAGGCATTAAGGTCTTTGGAGAGTGCAGCAGTCTCTCACTGTAAGACATTGTTCCCACAACAAATGAACTGGTGAGCCTACATAGACAGATCAATAATATACAGTTAAAGAAAACTGAATGCTTATAAATATACTATGGATTCACATCACAGCACGTTTTTGAGAATCTTTTTTTTCCTCAAATGTAATTTACACTAGAAATCAAGTTCCATTCAGCTTTGTAACCATAATTCAAAGATACATTAACCTATGTATTTGTGCATCTACCCACCTACTTGCCTTTACAAACAAAGTTAGGAGCATGAGCTTTATGGTTTGCAGAACTACTTGTTCCTACAATTATGAATTCAATGTTATGCATTAAAAATACAAAAAATTGTTTATGGTAATCTTAGATGAATTTGAAAATTCATCTGTATGTAAAATATAGCTGAGTTTATAACTTTGTTCCAGATCCAGATTAATTCAAATGTCTATATTCAAAAGCTTAGACTGATCACTTAGATAATTACAGGTATGATTGCTGAACAGGGCAGAGTTAACATTAAATTGCAAAGTAGAATTTGCTGGAGATGCTCATGACAGTCCCCATGGACCTATTTTGTAGAAGTGTTTCATGAGCATAGGAATACAGATAAGTTGTCTAGTAAGAGTTTTCAGAAATGCAAAAAAAAAAAATTGATAAATTTCTAATAGTTAGGTAGAACTGCCCATGTGTCTTGATAGTTTTGAAATTATTATTATACCTGAAGCTAATGATATAGTGACATTTCTGATTTCCCAGAAATCTAAGGTGTGGTTAGTTATTTTAAAGGTAATATGAACCAGATGCAGACTGGCTTCACAGATGTATTGCTGAACAACTTGAACTAAAAACGTGTATGCCTGTATCATCAAGGTAAACAACATCAGTTTAGTATTTTCAAAACAGTTATGTCTGCCTGAAGAGATAAGCAAGGATTGTTAATGTTCTATTTTAACCAGAGACCTTGTTTTCTGCAGATTTTTAAAGCTGTCAATATTCACTGGTCAGCAAACCCCTCTCCTATCAGAGGAAAATAACATCACTAAATTAAACCAACTGAATGTATATTTTTCCATCCTTAGACAAGTGAAAATCAAGCATGGTTAAAGCTGTTTCTTTGATTAGAAAGAACTGGAAATGCCCACAGATTTAGAGAGAGCTTTCTGTTTAACATAGCCTGCACTGGGACTTCTACTGTGAAAACAGAGTACAGATATGTTTGTGGTCTCTGTCAGACTGCTTTCCCGTTTCACAAAAGTATGCAACATTTGGGGCGTAGGGAGACATTTAGACTTTCAGTGTGTTGGCAGAAGAATATGTAAGTAGACAAGAGATATATTCATATCCTCCCTAACTTCAGGCTAACCTCAGCAAATTAAATTGATACGTAGATGTCTGCACTTAATTTATTTTGAAACTGATTCCCTTTTATCACCATTGATTTGTAGATTATAAAAATCTGCTTCCTACACTCCAACAGGACACACAATAGAGGATCATTGTGCCGTCCATATTCCCAGAGAGACAATCAGAGCTGTCATCCTACTAGCAATGCTGGACTGCCATCTTCTACAGCGTTGAATAGGGGAAAAAAAGGAATATTTACCTCAGAGGTGTCAATTAATACAGTTAATCAGTAGTCTTGGTTTACACAAGGCAAAAGGTGAATCTGCAAATATACAGTGAATTGGTATTAAAATAGCATTTGGAGTAATATCATTTGTATACATACGGAAGACCAGCTCTCTCTAGCTCCTCCTCAACATATGTACATCAGAGGGCCAACTAGAGCTTGGTTCATGCCATATCCTACATATGTGGACAGCAAGAAAATCTAAGGGGCTCTCAAAATCACTTGTGAAGAAGCAGTACAAGTAACTAAAAAAAAGGTGAAGTCTAAAGATTAGTACACAAGAAACAGTACGCAAGATTTCCAGTTTGGGACAGAAGAAAGGAGGAGCTATCATGAATACAGATTCAGCATGTCCCTAGTGCTGAAAGAGTCTTGGTCTAAGGTGTTTCATTCCAGGAACTGACAGTAAGAAGAGACAATGCTAGAGAGGGCTGAATGGTGATGGCTTTTTGAAAAATAACTAAGACACTACTAGCCAAACATTATCAATTATCACTGCTATTCAGTGGCTAATTGCTAAAGTCCACCTAGCCATAGATTAACTGTGACACCTGCAAAATATCATGACTGTGAATATTTAAAACATCCACCCTTCATTTATTAAGCTTTTCCAGTAAGAAATGAACATGCACTTGATAACAGAAAATTGCACTCCTATTGGACATTCCCAATGAGATTTAAACTTATAATTACTCAAACCTTTCATTTGAAAAGAGACCCAGAAATGAAATGCAGTTAGGATATTCCAGTCATGGCCATAGCAAGCATTCACTTTATGGTTACCCGTACTGGTAATTATTCCACTCCTCAATATTCACTGTTAATTAGCATATATATGGACAACAGATAAGTAGAAGAGATTCTCTTGACCACCACGGTTTGCTTCTGTTTCTTAACTACCATCTAAAACTTGTTTAGCTAACAATGACAATAAACATTACTTGTTTTTCTTCATTTTTATTTCACTGTAAAATCCTATGGTTGTACGCAGGAAAGAGTTATGCGGTTATCTATCCAGTTTTTTGTTACCTAAACCACACAATATTACATATATAAAATATGGCACATATTGCCAATTTAGGTTACAGCTTCCAAGCAGGAAAGAAACAGCCAGCATATTCTCAGAAACCCAAATCACCGTGTTATATTGAAGTATACAAATGAGCTGAGATGCTTGAAAATTAGTCAGAAACTGCAAAAGCAGCAGGTGCAGTGCTGAGAGAAGAAAAGCAATCAATGGAAAAGTTGCCAGGTTTCATAAAAAAAGAGAGAAGACTATTGATTCTTCAAATTATTGCCCAAAGAAGTTATTGTGACAGCTCATTTGACAAACAACTTGGACTGTGAAGCAGTTGAGTGTAGAAATTACCATTCCCAACTTGTTTAGGATACAAAATATTTTTATTTTACTACTAGCAGCCAAAATAAGAACCACTATAGCAAATTACCTTGGTATTTTGGTGCTAGGACAAAATGGTTCTGAAAATCCACAATTCTTGTAAGAGGAAAAAACAAGACTTCCACATTTTTTCAGCATACAAATTAAGTGTCTGGTTTGTTCACTTAGGAGGTAAGTTAAAAAAATTTTCCCTGAAACATCCATGCCTCATTCTTTTGGCCTAAACCTCAGTAATTCCATTGACAGTTTATTGGTTGATTTATTTCTATTTTCTTGTTTAAAGAAACAAAAATAAATTCTGAGCTGATGGTTTGCTGATCCATTTATCAGTTAATTGATTAACTTCTGAAAAGATCAAAGCAGGCACTGCCTTGTACTGCAGCACCAGGTACCATCGTGCTCAGAGCCAAGGTAAACCATGAGCATCAAGAAGATAAGGCTTAATGATTATCACTGGCAGCATTATTCAGAATTTAAGGTTTAGTAGTAATGAACAATTCCAATTACCCAAACATCTGCTCAAAAAAAAAAAAAAAAAAAGAACAAAAAAAAAAAAAAAAGCAGGTTTACACTGATTTCTTTAGTTTAGGGAGACTAACTCTGGGGAGACATCAA
>NW_015090810.1:2000652-2113551 GCF_001431845.1 Calidris pugnax
TCCGGAGGTTCTCAGCCTTGAAATAATTCCCTACCACATAGATATCATTACCAAATCTGTAATATTGCATTAATTCACAAAAAAAAAAAAAAAAAAAGTATACCAAAAAAAAGTAGAGAGCATGATTTAGCTCACTGAACTTTAGCAACATAAAAATTTATTCACCGAAATCCAACCCAGTCATCTAGACTGTGTATCAATAGAGAATGTAATGGAAAAGCTTCTTTCAGAGAATGCTTCATTCTGTATGTTAAAGTTATCATCATGGTCTGCAGAGGCCCATTACTTTTCCTTAATTAGAGAAGAAATCTAGGTAACTAGCTTTGGCTCAGATTATTAACTTTGCAGGTAAGATGTCCACCATATTCTTGGAGTGTTGGGTGATTGTTTCTTGCTCTAGAAGTCAGAGAGCACCTAAATGGCTTTTAGATATGATTCTGAACAACAAAGATGAAATGGTTGACCAAAATGTCATGGTAAGAAACAATTTTAATGAAATCTATAAGTAAACAGAAGGGTTATTAACCCTTTGAAAATAAAGGAAAAGCAACAGCACAAACATTCCTGTTTCCAAGTAGATATTTCAAGCAAATCTTTCTCTTATGGAAGAAAGGTGAGAAACATATCACAGGACCAATACAGTTAATAGGAGCTCTGCATTGACCTCAAACATAAGAAGAAAGCATACAGGAAATGGAAAAAGTCAGATTCTTAAGAACATATGCACAAATGAAGCATAAGCATGTAGGGAAAATTTAGGAAAGGGCAAAGCATTTTCCATAGGAAAAAAATTAAATGTCATTACAAACAAGTCTTCCTGTTGGCTCTTGAGTCAACTGCATCAAAGGCTGACCCTGAGGAAACAGGGACATTTAACTGGGCTTGTTGCATCAGTGGAAAAAACAGTTGTGATATAGTGAATCTGTCCAGTTAACAGAATGGGAATGGAGTAGGAAAGAAAAGGAAAGCTGAATAAGTTTCACCATTAGCTCTGCTTGGTGAGATCACTCAAGTATACTTAGAGTCATTGTACTTGCTGATGAATATTACAGGAGAAGGGCCATAAGACCAAGAAGAGTCCCATATTCAACTGGAATCTCTGATCCAGATTTGGGTGCTGAACTTCAATAAGAATGTTCAATAAGAATGTAACTGGAGAAGCCAAGAAGAGAAGTAAATGAATAATCAGAAGTGTGAAAAAGTTTACCTAACTGAAAATATGGAATGAATCAAGTTTACCTCAAAGAGAGAAGGAACTGCCTAAACATGGTTTAAATAAATAAATGGCTTCTGCAAAGGAGTGACTATTCTGTTTTCTTTTGCTGTAATAGATAGGACATGTAATGTGCTTATATTACAGCATAAAAGATTCAAGAGAAAAATTAAGAAAAACTTCAGAGTGAAGAGAGTGAAGCACTAGAACAGATTGCCTGGGGAGACGATGCAATCTGTCTATTTAAAGGTCTTTAACAAAATGCTAGATAAATATTAATCAGAATGACATAGAGAAAGATATTCATGCATTGAGGCAGAGGGACACGTTAGATAAATTTAAGTTGCTCTGGGTTGAAAGTCTGTGTCACAAACTGAAATAGTATAGTAAGCATAAAGCACTGGAAATTTTCATTACTGAGAAGAAATGCATTATAATCAGCACTCAGGTACCCTAAAAAGAGAGCTGACTGAGAACACCTTCTTGCTGATGTATGTTTTGGAAAAATCTGGGACATTTCAGAAGCAGAGTGATCAAGATAGCTGTATTTAGTTACTCAGGCATGAGCTTGGGCTATGGCGTATCAATACAGACTCTCATAATGAAGACTTACAACATAGAATAGTTTTCTACTTAGTCAATTTTGAAATTGGTTTGTATTATTTATACTTCCAAAGAATCAAATCCAGTTCTTTAATGGAAGCCAGTTTGACTTATTAAGCTTTCTCATTGAAATATACATAGACTCTGTATTTGACTTAGTGCCACAACATAATCTGATTTTTTTAAAACACACTGTACAATATCAAAGCACACTAACTGGTGAAAAGTTCCTAGGCGGATCACAAAAAAAAAAAAGAGTAAAATAAGACCATCAAATAAAGGAGTCTGCTTTTATTCATTATTTTCATCATTCATGAAAATTACTATATAATTAAAAAATAACTGTTTTGTAACTCCTGTGTATAAAAGTCACAGAATGCAGAGAATCATTAAGCAACATAAATCAGAGGGAAGTTATATGTAACAATAAAAAAAGACCTCTAAGAGTGCTTTTTGAATACATTGAATATAGTGGTTTTATAAAGCAGGAAAAATTAAGTATAAATATATTGAATCAAAAAAAGCAAAGTTATAAGAAAGAAAAGTGGGTCTGTCCTTTGAAAAGCAGTCACTGAGGAAGAAACCTCTGTGTCACAGTGAACACAGTTTCATTTGTGCTGCATGTGAGAAAACAAAATCACACATAAAGCAGAGGAGAAAAAGTGTTTCACAAAATGGAAATTAAGTCCAAAGAGGTTAAAGCAGGTGCTTCTAGGTGAACAAGATTGTCTGCTGACTTCAAGTCACCCTTTTGCCAATATAATACTGAGATTTTGTTCCATTGTTTTTAAACCAGAGTTTTACATATTGCTTCACAAATGATGCCAGAGAGCTTGTAAAGTGGTACGTGAACACCAACGCAATAGCAGTTCAGCAGGAGTTTGCTTCCCTAGACTGAGCTGCTGTCTGGTAAGAAGAGGGGGAAAAAGCCACTAGTTCTTATGTTCAAGATAATGCATCTTCTTTGACAGCTTCTGCAGCAGCTTTTGAAGCTCTAACAAAATACTGTACTGGGATTCAGATGGTGAGTGGCAGATAAGAGACTTGCTATCAGTGATTATGTACATTTTCAGTCTGAAATATTTTGAGACTCTTTCACACAAAGATTATTCTGTTAAGATTTTGATGCATAAAGAGGAACTATCCCAAATTAAGATAACTGACTGAAACAGTAAGTGGAAAGAATTAAGAGAAAGAAATGGTGGTTGTCCAAGTCAGTGTGGAAACAAATCAAAGGATACAGTATATCCATATTTGTAATTGCCTTGCTGTCCTGGAAAATGAATTTTTAGAAGTAACTAGGTCAAAGACGACCAGAATAATTATTTCATTTGAGATAGCATTTATGAAGATGAATAAGCATGAGCTTAATACAGGACTTTCACTGGCAGTGACATTTTCTGTTGAGTATCAAGACTAAATACAAGTCAAAAAGCAAAGCTCTCATAACATTTATCACCAAGAATGAGCTCAGATAGAATTATTATGTATTATGAAGGTATTTAAGATCTCACAATGAAGCATTTAAGCAAATACACACAAATGCCTGAAGGCTCCCTTCATAAAGCTTTTCATAATGTTTACTTTCTTCCATTTCTTCCCTTTCCCTGTTAAAAAATACCTGTAAAATAACCATGTGAATAACAGCAACATAAACATACACTCCTCCTTTGCCATTCAAACACTTTTGTATAGGAACATGTACATGCTAGTCAATTTTGAAAAGGAACACCCCTGAAACTTCAAAAAACAATGTATCTTGACCCATTCTTCTGTTTCAAAGATTAGTTTCAAACTCTAGTCTTGTATTTATCAAGTACGCTCTGGTAGAATCTTCTATTTTTTTCTGTGGTTAGTGCCTTGTTTCCTGTTCAGTGGTGTCATCTATGCAAGGGCACTCAAACTGCAGCAGCCATTCTGCTCATAATTACTCTTTCACTTTGCTTAATCCAGCCATCTCGCATCCAAGCTGTGTCATGAAAGAAATATTAGATGCTGACAAGGAATATAGAGTGCTGCAGAAGACCTGAAGAATGCTTGAAATTACTGATAAATTAATTTTTCATTTGTAATAGATTTTAAAAGGATTGTGTTCAATGTACACTAAAGATCATGAAACTAGTGCTTAGAAAAATACTGTAAAACCTGATTTTTTTTTCAGTTTTCTTTAGTGGAAGTTTGACTTATTAAGCTTTCTCATTGAAATATACATAGACTCTGTATTTGACTTAGTGCCACAACATAATCTGATTTTTTTAAAACACACTGTACAATATCAAAGCACACTAACTGGTGAAAAGTTCCTAGGCGGATCACAAAAAAAAAAAAGAGTAAAATAAGACCATCAAATAAAGGAGTCTGCTTTTATTCATTATTTTCATCATTCATGAAAATTACTATATAATTAAAAAATAACTGTTTTGTAACTCCTGTGTATAAAAGTCACAGAATGCAGAGAATCATTAAGCAACATAAATCAGAGGGAAGTTATATGTAACAATAAAAAAAGACCTCTAAGAGTGCTTTTTGAATACATTGAATATAGTGGTTTTATAAAGCAGGAAAAATTAAGTATAAATATATTGAATCAAAAAAAGCAAAGTTATAAGAAAGAAAAGTGGGTCTGTCCTTTGAAAAGCAGTCACTGAGGAAGAAACCTCTGTGTCACAGTGAACACAGTTTCATTTGTGCTGCATGTGAGAAAACAAAATCACACATAAAGCAGAGGAGAAAAAGTGTTTCACAAAATGGAAATTAAGTCCAAAGAGGTTAAAGCAGGTGCTTCTAGGTGAACAAGATTGTCTGCTGACTTCAAGTCACCCTTTTGCCAATATAATACTGAGATTTTGTTCCATTGTTTTTAAACCAGAGTTTTACATATTGCTTCACAAATGATGCCAGAGAGCTTGTAAAGTGGTACGTGAACACCAACGCAATAGCAGTTCAGCAGGAGTTTGCTTCCCTAGACTGAGCTGCTGTCTGGTAAGAAGAGGGGGAAAAAGCCACTAGTTCTTATGTTCAAGATAATGCATCTTCTTTGACAGCTTCTGCAGCAGCTTTTGAAGCTCTAACAAAATACTGTACTGGGATTCAGATGGTGAGTGGCAGATAAGAGACTTGCTATCAGTGATTATGTACATTTTCAGTCTGAAATATTTTGAGACTCTTTCACACAAAGATTATTCTGTTAAGATTTTGATGCATAAAGAGGAACTATCCCAAATTAAGATAACTGACTGAAACAGTAAGTGGAAAGAATTAAGAGAAAGAAATGGTGGTTGTCCAAGTCAGTGTGGAAACAAATCAAAGGATACAGTATATCCATATTTGTAATTGCCTTGCTGTCCTGGAAAATGAATTTTTAGAAGTAACTAGGTCAAAGACGACCAGAATAATTATTTCATTTGAGATAGCATTTATGAAGATGAATAAGCATGAGCTTAATACAGGACTTTCACTGGCAGTGACATTTTCTGTTGAGTATCAAGACTAAATACAAGTCAAAAAGCAAAGCTCTCATAACATTTATCACCAAGAATGAGCTCAGATAGAATTATTATGTATTATGAAGGTATTTAAGATCTCACAATGAAGCATTTAAGCAAATACACACAAATGCCTGAAGGCTCCCTTCATAAAGCTTTTCATAATGTTTACTTTCTTCCATTTCTTCCCTTTCCCTGTTAAAAAATACCTGTAAAATAACCATGTGAATAACAGCAACATAAACATACACTCCTCCTTTGCCATTCAAACACTTTTGTATAGGAACATGTACATGCTAGTCAATTTTGAAAAGGAACACCCCTGAAACTTCAAAAAACAATGTATCTTGACCCATTCTTCTGTTTCAAAGATTAGTTTCAAACTCTAGTCTTGTATTTATCAAGTACGCTCTGGTAGAATCTTCTATTTTTTTCTGTGGTTAGTGCCTTGTTTCCTGTTCAGTGGTGTCATCTATGCAAGGGCACTCAAACTGCAGCAGCCATTCTGCTCATAATTACTCTTTCACTTTGCTTAATCCAGCCATCTCGCATCCAAGCTGTGTCATGAAAGAAATATTAGATGCTGACAAGGAATATAGAGTGCTGCAGAAGACCTGAAGAATGCTTGAAATTACTGATAAATTAATTTTTCATTTGTAATAGATTTTAAAAGGATTGTGTTCAATGTACACTAAAGATCATGAAACTAGTGCTTAGAAAAATACTGTAAAACCTGATTTTTTTTTCAGTTTTCTTTAGGCAGCTGTTAGAATCATTTACACTTCCTTTCTTTAATGCAGTTGGAATACTACTACAGGGTTTTTATTTGTAAACATTTAACATCTTGGATATCCTAGCAATGGTGCCATCTTTTTCATCTCCAGAACCAAGGATATAGTTTCCATTCCTGTAATGACCACAAATCAGAGGCTGGCTCCAACTTCTCAGAACTTGTCCTTGCTCTGATTCAGCCATTTCCTACTACGCCTGGGCCTCAGTGCATAACCCTCTTTACAGCTGCCGCATTTTCACTTCGATGGATCAACAGCTACGGTGCAGCATCCTAAGTGTATGCTACAAAGCAACAAATGGAGTTTGCTTTAAGGCAAGAGGAAGGCAAGAAAAGTTAGATTGTTGAGGAAAATCCATCACGGAAGGAGACATAAGAGTTGAGAATTGGCAGGAGAAACATGAAAAGAGGAATTCTGCCTATATTTGAAAGCAAAAGGAGATACAGAAAACAGGACTCAGAACTCCCTTACCTGTCCAGGTGTGAAAGATGGAGGCTTTTGTTTCAAGTGACATCACTCAGCCTTTAAATGCAATACAAGAAAGAAAGAAAGAATTTTAGGTTAAGGTTAAGAATTAAGGCTTAAGAAAAAAAATGCTATGTTTAATACAATCAATAATATTAGGCAAATGAAGATGCACATGGTCAGGAAAGACTGGACAATGTAAAGTTAATAAAGAAGATCAAAATAATTACTCATTTAATTTCCTGCACTAAGAATAGCATTACAGGGGTATGTAGCCATATTCTAGTAACATTAAAGACACTGTTGGATTTTTTTTTTTTTTTAAATGAGTACTTCAGCTTCTAAATCCTAAACAATCATTTTCAATGTAGTTGTTCTGACCTTCATTAGAATCCTTCTGATGTTAGTGTTATATCCTGCCTGTGGTTTCTTTGGTTGTTGTTTTTGCAATATCATACATGGAATCCTTTCTACACTGTTCTTTGCAGCATCTAAAGTATTCCTACTCCACAGCTTTTATTCTCTTCTCCTTTAAAATATGAGAAAAACCATACTTAAACCCCACAATTTGTACAAGAATATACTCTTTTACTTTCAAGACAACCTGCTCGGACAATACAATACGCATCTATCTGTCAAAGGGCCATTTTTCAAGGTCATTTTTCATATGGAAAAGTTTACATTCTGGAAAGAGATCTCATTGACTTGTTTTGACCCTTAGAGTATGTGTCATGAAAACTGTGCCCTTTGAGTTTCACAGGTCACTACCACCACAAGTTTTCTAATTGGCACTATTGCTTGAACTGAGAAATGTTTTTTGCTTAGACATCTGGGGCTTCAAATCCTAATTTTTATGGCTGATTTTAAAAAAATCAAATCAAACTATGAATTCAACTTGTGTTGAATTCTGTACCCAAACAAATTTCCTCTCTCTCCCCCTTTGCTTTGCTTTAAAATAATCAGAAACTGAGATTCTTTCAACATGACACTTAAAATGCTCTAACTGGACAATTCAGTAGTCTGTTTTCATCAACCTTTTACCCTTCCATCATATGTAATTTTTAAATTTATTCTTTTTTACCTTCATCAGGCACTGCTACCATACCTGAGACTGTGCCACTAGTGATGTTGGGTTTTATTGTAACATCCATAACCTCAGTAGTTCTCAACCACAGTGGACTCCCTTGAATTTTGAACTAAGGATTTTCTTGACGAGACGTTTAAATTGTCTTTACATGAGTCCTTACAGAAACCCCAGAAATAAATCTGAATATAAACACTGAGTAAGTTCTTCTGTAAAGAAGCTTAAAAATTTTTTTTCATAGCACTATTAAATTGCCATTTACAGCTATAACTTGATTTCATTATTTTATTTATTTTTAGTTACTAAATGGGAGTAGAGGCATTGCTCAGGTTTTCTTTATGGGATGTTTAATGTTATTGCCTCTGGGTTTGCTCCTTTCCAGGCCCTGCAGCCCAGCCCAGCCTACGTGTAGGCACAGGGATTTGGTTTTCCATTCCAGTCCAACAGATGCAGCTTTCCCATTTGCAAGTTCAGTCAGCAGTGGTGCTCACTGTGTTACCAGGCATACACACAGGACAGCAAGCAATACAACCAGCTACAGACTGCTGCAGACTGGGGTTTCTCTTTTAACAGCATCCATATATAACAATACCATATCTCACACAAACATAGCATAGATAACCAAATCCCCTTCCTCCTTTCCAGCTGGTCAGGGTTGAAGTTTAACTAGTGAAAGAACACACCCTCACGTTCCTGAGATCCACAAGCACATCCTCAGCTTCCCTGAACATCAGCAGGAGCTCTCTTCTCATCCAGCACACCTGCCTGGATGCTGACCTTCCCAGGTCTCCACTAGCCAGCTAGCCTAGCTCGATGTTTGTTAGCAAATGGACACAGAAACCCCACAATCACAGGTCGCTCCAGTTACAACTCTGCCCACCTGACACACCTACCTCAATCTATGGCCTCCTGCTCACCAGCTAGTCCAGCCTGGTCTTTGTGACCAAATTTTACACACACAAACCCCCAATCGCACAGGATGGGGGAAAACCATGAACACCCCAGCCTCTCCAGTAGTTATTCTAAAGGCATTTTTCCTGTCTGGTTCCATTTTCACTAGGAAAAAAGTATATGATACAACAGGTCAACTGCCTCACTTCTCCCTGTTATGAAGCTTTACAGTCAAATTTGCTTCTGGGCATGTTTCTTCCTAAGGGGAGAAAGATTACCTGCTTTAGAGTTTATACAAATCAGAAGTGTTTTTACTTAGATATCTTGTTAGATTTCAAGTTACTTACTAATCAGTTATCAGTCTGCAGCTTCTAACTTCCCCTCCACTAGCAGACATTTGTCCACTTATGCTAAAGACAGCACCAACACAAAATGACCACTTTCCTTACATCGTCACAGAATTTACATAGCTGAGTCAAACATATGGCACCCACAGCTAACTGAGACTCAAAAATTGCAAAGATCTCCAGAAATAGTTCAGAAATTTTATTTTTTTTTATTTCTGAAGAAAACTCTATTAATAGAATCTGGTTTCTTAAAGCTTCAGTGAGTTACTAGTAATAACCAAGAAAGTGCAATAAACATTATTTTGCAGAAGAATATAGGGTATTAAAGAAGGGGACACAAAAAGTTGATGCTATTGAAAAATCTGGTTCTGAAATACCATCCCTAAGTTAACATTTACACTTTAGGAAAGTGCAACAAATGGCCAAATACAATTCATTGGTTTTATGTGGGTTTTGTTTGTGATTGTTTTTTCCCCCCAGTTAAGGAATTTGTTTCTCCCACAGAGCAGCTTTCATGGAATAAAATTTTTAAGTTCTCAAGTAATCCATAAATATGCTTATTTATTACTCAAACAGGAAACATTCATTCAAAGCTAAGTCTGCATTGGTCTACTTGCCAATGTTTCTTCTTTAACTGTTATTTTGTTGTTTTTTTTTTGACAAAGAGTTAATTTTGTAATACTGCACTATCTTAATGTCATAGTGAAAAATTACTTTTCCTAAACAGATGATATAATTGTTGTGACATTTCAAACTTGCTTAAAAGTCACCGGTAAGGATTGGCAAATAAATCTAAACCTTTGCAAATATTAGTCTATAGCCCAAATTTTATGCTTCTGTTTTATCTTTTTTAGAAAAGGATTTTTCAGAGAACATCATTTATGTCAATTTTATTACACTGTTACTTTATTGATTTTAATGAAATTTAATTTGGGTAAGCTGCAAAAGCACCAGCATCATGTCTATGGTATTCCAGCAGAAGGGAATCTACAATGATCCTTACATATTGGCTACGTGTGGATCATGATAAGCCACAATGAAAATGAAAACAAGTACTTACCTTCCAGCAGAAAAAAAGAATTGGAGTTCGTTCTTTCAGCTTTGTTACAGTCTTTAATAGCATTAGCACACAGTTTGGTTAGTGTTAGAAGATCCACAAAGCAAGTCTTCTTCTTCCATAAGGGGAAAAAAACATTGAAATAGACTGGCTGTAAATAAAAAGCCACAGTAACTGGAATTTTAATAAACATATTGATTTGAGGACTAGTAGAGGAGTTTAATTATATTCAATTTGTCATTAAGGGACTTTAAACAGCATCAATTTTCACATAATTCAAATAGTTAAAAGAGGAAGGGTACTCAAATAGCATATTTTTTTCTAAATTTCAAGACTGGAACAAAGTCTTTAGCTGGGTGGGATGAATGTTAATGATTATAGGTTATAGTGCACCAAACTTCTTCCCACAAAGAGAAATATAAAGGTTTCATTGATTACAATATGACTTGTTTCCTTTGCAACAATTTTCAAAACAGGGATACGAGGAGACCGAGCAAAAAGGTTAAGATGTAAAGTATTAAACTTAATCTATTGTTATTTGCTTTTTCCCTTATTCTCATTATGCAGCTTACAGACAGGTTCCTTCAAAATACGCTACACTAAGTAAAGTGAATTAATGACATACAAATCTTCCTTAATTCCCCTTTTCATTTATCATTATTCATTTATCGGTAGCCACACCGTATCTAACCTTGACACCTATCTTGTGGTGCATCTCTTTAGGGGCATAAGCATCTGTTCATTCAGCGTTCTTTACGATTACAAAATCAAGACTCTATATTGCAAGAAAGACTCCCTTCTTAGTACTAAATATATGTTTAGATAATAAAATCACATTCAGACCTTCAACAGATACAATTCAGGATTTTGATACTGAATATTAAAGTTCTGGAGATACAGCTGTTCTTAAAAAAAAAGCTGTATTGATTCATTAAATCTTGGCCATGTTAGAGAAAAAACGGAGCGTAAGTTCATTCCCCTCACAGTAAAGGTGCAGAAGCACCAGAGCTTGGATTTCACACTAAAATAAGTTTTGGATTATGTAAATCATATTCAAATAGTGCCTTATTACTGAACATGATACATAGCTCAGTGACTATATTGTTAGTCTCATACTTTTATCATTTTTCTTTACATTTCCTTACCTACTCTACTAGAGAACGAATAAAGTAGCATTATATTCCTTAGGTTTGTGGCGTTTAGCTTCTGCCACCCCCCTTTGCATTGACAGTTTAAAAAAAAAATTAAATTCTACAAATTCAAAATAATTAGTTTATATTACAGGCAACAATCTGAGTAACAGAATACAGGAATTCACTTGCAATTTATTACTTGTCATTTACCATCACTGAAATATGGGCAGGAATGGAGGAAAGGAGAGGGGGTGGCCAGGAATAAAGCCAACTAAAAGTTCCATAAAGAAAACAAATCTAGGGAATAGATTAATAAATGTTTCAATTAATTCACTGTCTCTTGGGCTTACATGATTGAAATATCATTGAATCAGGATAGTATTTGATTTCCAAAGTGAACAGAATATAAAGTTGTATAGTGGGTATAGAATATATATGAAAATAATGTACTGCATTGTGTTCTAAATTCTGTTCCTTCTACCAGGCTTCTCTGGTTCCACTCAACAGCTTCACAGATTTTTACATAGCTGGTGTGGAAATGGGAAGGCTTTTTGTACTTGCACAAAATTTTGGAGGTAGATGAGAAAAAAAACTACTAGGCAAACTGTTAAGAAGAAGCACAAGCTTCAAAAATCTAGACGTGAAACTGTATCCCCAAAATGCCATATTTAAGTTAATTCTTGACAGAATATTAGCGAAGTTTGCTTCTAAGTATCTGCAAAAATCCTCAAATTTTGAGCCTCTTAGAGTCAAGGTATGTTCAGCTTTTCCTCACATGTACTCTTGCCCCATCCAACCCCACTAATCTTCATCCTGTGGATCCTTCCTAATGACAGTCCTTCAAAGTGAAATTATGGTGACCAAGTATTTCTTCTCTGCTTTTTAACACTGGAAATTTGGTACTTAGACCAATGAAATATGTCTTAGTAGTTTAGGCTGATGATACTCAACCAAAAACTGCAACTTTAGAGTACAATACCACTTTTCCTCAAAGCTTTAACCGCAGCTAGACTGATCTGTCCTGATATCTGTGCCTGGAAGACAGCAGCACACTGGTGAAGCAACACATCATAACTGCTGCTCCAGAAATAATTCTGATTTCTGTTAATATGTGCATGTGGTCAGAGAATCTTTCCCAGTCTAGAAGCACCCCCATTTCAGTCCTCTTAAGTTTTACTTCTGCAAATGCAAAGAAAGTTGACAAAGCGACCTGTGTCAGTTTTTTGACTTGTAAGGAACAGAGCTCTAATAACCAGGAGGACAGATTAAATAAGCGAAGCAATGGAAGAAAACAGGAAGACATGAGTTCAGAATTATTTCTTTTGTTGTCTATGGATCCCGTCAGGGAAGCTTTGCTCACTAGAGCTGTCTCACAAACACAAGGTTTTGTCCTAGTAAAGAAAACTACTAAGCCACACTGAAAAGGAAAATTCATATTTAACCGCATTGCCCTAAGTTCCTACTACTGAACTGGTATGGAATTTACCTCAAGAAAAGTAAACAAAGTTAGAAAGTACTGAGTGAGGTATTGAGTCACTGTAATCCTGTTTATGGAGAACATAAACCAAGCCCTGTTTTCCTGAGCAAAAGAAAGGAGGATAGGTTACTGTTTGTCCTGTTTCCAAACTTATCTTTTCAGCTTAAGATTAACTCCAAAGGAAATTCTCCCTTTACTTTCTCCTAGTAATTGCATGCCTTCAGCAATTGCTTCTGCCACATTTGAAAAGCCATTGCATTTGTAATATGTTTTAAAGGAAATTCTTCATGTAATGAACAAAAACCTAGCAATGTAACTTATCTGTGCTTTGAGCAATAACTTTTATTCTTTTAACAATTACTAAGAAGCAGAGCCCTTAATTGCTCCCCCATTTAAATATTAATGGAGACAATTAGTATTATTCAGTAAGATCTGCAATAGCCCCCAGATTTAAAAAGCACTCACTAGCAGATCCCGATCCTTAGCAACACACGCATGCAAAAAAAAAAAAAAGTAAAAAAATCACAAGCTACATCTCATTTCAACTACTATTTTCTGTAATTGTAGTGGTATTGACTTGAGAGAAAGAAGATTAGTAACAAAAGAATTATAAACATCTATTGTTGAATTAAAACATTATTTTACATGAGCCTGAGAGTTTGCATGAACAAGGATTTCTTAGATAAATCAACATTGCAGGTCTGAGCTGTGTTCAGCTGTACAATACCAATGAAATAACAGAAACTAAAATGGCAACACAACATCACCACTCAACATAAGACACATACCTGGCAACACCCTGTATAAATCCTTCCTTCTTCCATGTAGTTTTAATTCAATACCTTGGAGGAGATTTCATTGCTTCAAAAATTATCTCTAGAACCTTCTCACTGAGTATTATGCTTTGCATTTGTTCATTCACTGCTCTGAGAAATGCCATCCTTTAAAGTAGAAAAGCATCCATGTAAAGCAACAGTTCTTTTAATCTGTGGTTTTGTCTGTATCTTCCATGCTTTAAAGAAAATCCTAGGGGAAAAAAAAAAAATCAAGTATCCCAAAAGGGAAAAATTCAAGCATATAACCAAAATTTTTGAAAACTTGCAGCAGTACCCAATTATTTAAAAGTCAAACAGTTTCTGCAGATAACAATCATAACATATGGTTCACTAAAGTCTTAAAGATTGAGAACAAGAACCTCAGCTCTGTTTCCAGCTTAATTAGAAGTTGTGAAGTACCTAAGGCCACTGAATTTCTATAGGCCTCAGGTACAACCAAGAGTACTGATGGTGTCACCTCTGCTGCGCGCAGTTCTGAGCCCTAAGGTCAGCTGTTCTCTTTCCCCTCCCAACCCCTTGGAAGGCTACAGTTCAACTGTCACAGTTAGTAACTCCTTCTTTCTTCCCTCATGCAAGTTTCCACAAAATTGTAATGCTCTCATCCAGTCTTACATACATACATACATATAGTGACGTATTTCTGTATGGCATTTACAGGTCTAAAAAGATGTATCCTTATCATAGCCATATAATTCCATAGATGTTCTATATGTGCTTTTATAGAAATTACCCTGAAGACCTGTTGTTTTCATCTATAGTCAGTTCAATAGAGCCTGACTATAAAACTCTGCTTTCTTCTTTTTCTTTTTGAATATCACCTTGAAAATACAAAATATATATATATAGCATTCACATTTAAGAAGTCTGAAATATATCTGTTTTTTGTTGCATCCTACTGAAAATAATCAATTTCTTCAGATTAAAAAGAATTAAGAGTCTTTTGAAATATGTAATTCTTATCAAAATTTCATAAAGCCCAGGGTTTCAAAGACTGAAAGAGCGTCTTATTACATGAGTAGATATCAGAAAGAATTTAACTTTAGTTAAATATTACTACATAGCTCCTACTCCTCTGAATGTGAGCAGAAGTACTATAAATTAATTGTTTTACTGTCAATAAAAAGAAACCACACACACAATACAGAAAAAAGACTCTTAGAGGAAAGAAAGGAACACTTCCAGCCAAATATTACGTGCGTCACCTACATAAAACATGCTAAAAAGAATTTGCATTGGACAGGCACTCATCTTGTGTTAGAGAGTGAACTTTATTCTCCAAGTATAATAGACAGAATTCAACCCTTAAAGCACAAGTTGCTACAGAAAACTAAAGAACAGCCATAGCTTTTAACTGCAGTACCCTACCCTGAAGCCCAAGAAAACACACAGTTGAGCTCATAATTGAAGAGACAGAAGATACCAAAAAAATGCACAGATATTCAAAATTCAAAGCAGCCTGTATCCAACATGTTCTTGTTGCTTTCATTGGAATCGGAAGAGCTGCCACAACCTGGTTCTTCAGTTTAATTGTTTAAAGGGGAGCTGAGTGGTGAGTTCATTAAAAACACAACCATGAAGAAGAAAGTATTGCCAGCTGCACTGCAAGAAGGTATATGAACCTGCACCGATTAACTACATGACTATTGAAATCCATATTATTTTTTTCTTTCTTTGTAATCTTTTGTTTGGGGGATTTTTATTTTTAAGAAATTTCATCACAGCCCATCAATAAAATTAAGCAAAAAATACATACTAAAATTGTCTCTCAAAAATTAGCAGCTGCATTGCAAGGTTTGGAGGGGGAGAGTGGGAATCAGACACCTGTCTGCTGAAGTCCATCCTATATGTATGAAATCTAAATTGACTAACACTCTTTTTCTTAAATATAAATGAAGCAACTATGACAAGGTTGTCTTCCTGAAAAATTCAGAACCTAATAGAAAAGTGTGTCTCCAAATTTTAACTGCAAATTGATTTATTTTCTTTAGGTTAATTTCATCCTGACAATTATTTTTAACATCATGGGATCTAACAGTACGTTTGATTGTGCATCATGAATGTCAACAGAAGTTTTTCAACTGAACTGCAATTATACAGGATCAGAAAGTGCTAGAAAATTACTTATGCTAGAATAATCCATTACAATGATGTCTCAAATTAGTACAGAGTATCCAATGGAGAGCAGAACAAAAGATTAGAAGGCTTTCATATTGGGTATGGACATTCTAATATTCTTCTACCTGACTGTTCTGCAGCTATTCTTGGTATACAAACAAGGTGACTTTGCAGAAAAATCAGAAGCTATCACAGATACCAGGATGACAGTCTATGATCACTAGAATATTCTGTTTAATATGGTTCATAGGATATCCAGTATCCTCCTATTTGTCTTGTATTTATTTATCTGAAATAAATTTATCTATCTGAATTATTTATTTGAATACATTTATTAGTGCATTAACTAAGGAAATACGTCAGTGGGAAAAAAAAAAATCAACTCCCATTTACAGAAACATTTTTATTGACATATGCAGTAAGTCTCATTGAGCTCAGTCAAATTTATGAGATTTCTTTACAAGGACTTTTAATGCCTTGGAACTTTATGTATATCCAGAAAATACTACCCAGTTTAGAAGCAGCTCTAATGCAGCACTATTAAAAGGGAACACTCCATGAGGTAGGTTTTTCATTATTGAGGACAATTGAGCTCTAACCCTCATTTATATTTAAATTAAAGAGGACAAAAAAAAATATCTTAAGATCTTGTAAGTGTACTTTTTCTTTGACAGGGAGTAAGCAGTCCCTGCTATAGAGGAGAAAACATCATGCAAACACAAAGAAATGAAAGAACTACAAAAGGTCTAGTCATCTATTATTATTATTAAAATCCTCTCAGAACCAAAAATCAGATTACAATTCCTGTTGTAAAGATTCACTGCTTGGTGACATTGTGCTTCCAGATTAACCTGTGATAACTAGCCAGTTATGGCAACAAAGTTCCTAACAATAATGTTCCTGTGAAGCAGCTCCACTCCATTTATCCCTCAGGAGTCTTAGAAGTCAACATTGTTGTGCGGTAAAATGAAGGGTGAGATTGGTGATCAAAGCTGAACATGTAAGCAACTGCTGTTTTCCTGCTTTCACAGCAGATAGGGAATAATGCAGTAGTATGCAACTATCTCCTTGAAGAAACATGAGGTCCTGAATTAGTCACACTTGAGGTGCACATCTAACAAAATAAATAGCAACTGCTGCATAATTTGCGTTAGATAATTATTCCAGTGAAGTCAAAATGATTAAGCAAGTCAAATGATGGAACTTAATCCCTCTTCCAGATAAGTTACTTGCCTTTTTTTTTTTTTATTATAAATAAAATATAGTTGGGAATGAGTCCTCTATCCTCAGTCATTAAGGAGGTAGACTTCTAGCACCCCCTCAGGTTTGTCCAATGTTCAAGGTCGTTAGAGCCACTGTCCCACCAGCCAGCGTATGCTAGAAGTTGTATAGACCACCGTGCTCTGACTAACTAAGGAACAGCACTTCCCATGCCTCTCCAACCAATTTTCTAACCCCTTAAGTCTTAATGAATGTTAATTCCATACACAAATATATTACTTATTGAGGATATCAAGTGTAATTATTACAAGTATATAAACAAGCGCCTTTGCATATGCAGTGGGACCACTAAAATCAGTCATTTATTATGCATGGCCCAAAGAAAACACATGAACAGTTTTCAGACATGATTATCTAAAGCCTGTTTAGGAAACTATTTTAGCACTCAAGAGGAGTTTCTCCTTTGCAGGCAGTCTTTCTTCCGTTCCTAAATGATGGCATCAAATACTCTCTGAAGTCCCGCAGGTTGAGACATGGCCAAAAGGGAAAAGAAGAAATGGAGAGAAAAATACTTACAGACTGTGCCAAAATTATACTATCCCTTATCAGACAGGCAACACAGAATTGCAAAACAAATCATAGATTCATTGCAAAACAAATACAAAGCAAAAGATGCAGGGATATAGCATTAAAAGAGAAAAGGCAACTTTCAGAAAAAAAGTTTTTAAAATGGAGTGAAATACATGAAGTTTAAACACAGTGAAGTTTAACCAGATACACAGAAAAAAAATCCATTGCTTGCACACCTGGGCCAAATCCAAAGCAATTACAGCCACTTAACACAAGAAGTGATCTGACCTGGGGTCCTTAATTAGCCCAGCAGAATTAATTTGCCTCATGCAACTGCCACATGTTTTTATTCAACCTGACCTTTAAAGTCACAGGCTAAACATAACTGCTATTTAACATCCAAAGCTGCTTGGGAAGAAATAGCATATAGCCAAGCACAAAGGAACAATTGAAAGTGACAGGCAGAAGAAAAAATTCACCAAAATTCCCCATCATAGGATAATATATGTCATTTGATGTTGTCTACAGGAACTGATCTTGCTAAGAAGGGGAGAACAAAAGAAATGGAGGATCTACAGTGTTCACATGTACAATACTCCTTGGAGACAGAAGTAGTCTACTTGTGAATCAAGGACAGGTCATGGCCATGACTTTCCAACAGTGCAGAAGATGCTGTCAAATTATATCTGCTATAGCATACTCTCTTTGTAGCCTATTCAAACCATCTTTCCCTGTGAGGCCCTTTGTGATTTCCTTTGGCTTTTACAAGGTCAAACAAGCCGCCAGCTTCCCTTCTGGGCACAAAGCTGACACTGCTTTCATACACAGTCTCTCATATCACATTGCATGTCGGTGACCAGGATGTAAGCAAGTTATTCAAAAACAGAAGGACATTATTCTAAGCACTCTAGCCAAATGTTTTATTGCTATTATTTTGAAAATGCTAGATTAAATATATAAATATAAACATATATAATATATATAAAATAAATCAGTATGGTGTAATAATGGTATTAAGGAAAGTATTGAGCACCTTTATAAAACTTAAGGGTCATAATATTCCATAAATTACTAGGAATTATACTGTATTGATTCCTTGGTGAAAATAAGAAAAAATAAAAATCTATAAAAATCAAGAAACAGTGTACTCAGACAATCTTACTCCAAGAAGAATACATCCTAGTTTTCATTGGAAAATAATCTGATAACAAAACAGGGTATCATTTGAAAAAAAAGGTTAGCACAAACAAGAAAATAACAATAGCAAAGATATTTGAGGTAAAGCTTCCAAAATTAATTTTAAAGCCATATTTTCTGGGTTAACATTAAATATATGAAGTGATATGAAATCTTTAAAAAGCAGAGGACTTGGATGGCTTAAATTACTTTTCATTTCCTAGTCACAAACCTTGTTTTGTGAGCATTTTAAGACATTGAGAAACAAACTGTATGGCATGAAGTCATTTTTCAAATGACAGAGGAAAAAGGCTTGTTTCATTAAAGAGCATTTAAGTAGGACCAGTCTTTGGAATTCACTGAGCACGCACAAGGTTACAATCCACTTGAGAGATCCTGGAAATGTCATAAGCTAGCAGAGAGCAGCTCAAGCAGTTTATGAATGACAAAAAAGCTAAGGGAGATGATTATAACCTTGCACTCATTCAGCAATCAAGCATCATTATCAAATACAGCGAAGCTTAAAATACTTATGCATTTTAAGGTTGCTCAGGTCTGTCAACTCATTCAGCAAAATGTCATATGAAGTAAAGCAAGGCAGAGGGGTTGGCCTGGGGACTGTGGCGTTTTGTATAGCCCCAGTTACTCACTTCATAGTTAAGAGCATTAAAGAGATTATTTTTATGAAGACCAGGTCTTACATGGAAGACAGTTTCACTTTTGATCACTTTCTTTTAACAGTTATCAATTAACTTAATTTAGTTAGCTAAATAGGTCAAATTAATTCTGATGTATTGGGTAGTATATTTGTATATACCATGTGCACATATACACCAATGGAATTACCTTTGCATGAAGAGCAGATTCTTCAGAGTATTAAAATGAAAGTCTCATGTCAACAGAACCTTTCCAATGGAATTATTCCTGTCTATATCTCCAAAGAAGAAAAGTTACCAAAAGAAAAGTTAAAAAAAATACTAATTTAAATAACTGCTATTATTTTAAGTGTATTGTGAAGCTATTTTAGTGAAGAGATGATAATTCAAACTTGGAAATCAACTGTACACATTCTTTCCCATAAATAAATATACTTATGACTTCAACAACCTTGCAGTAGCATATTATAATGACAGTATTAAATTTTCACTGTCCTAGCTCGTCCTTCTCAGTGGTGTCCCACTCCTCTGACAAAGGCCTACCCAATCCATAGGTGATGTTGCACCCAAACCATAACAGTTTTCAACTTGGTAAAACAGCTACACCAGTTTTTATTTCAAAACAAGTGCTTTTGGTTTACTACCCTTTTATCAGAATCTAGTTTAAGTAAATAGGACAGTAGCAAAACAAACTCCTCTGCTTGAAGGCATAACAACTTCTAGGGATGTGCCCGTAAAGAAGAGGGGACCCAGATGTAAAGGGGACATCCACATATTTCAGCTTTTCAAGGATTACTTAGACTAGTTACATGCTTCTTAAAGATGATGGAAAAGGGATCAAACTACTTATTTCCAAGTGAATTTACAAACAAAAGAAGAAATCTTAGTTATCCCTTCAAAAGAATATCATCAACTGTTCACAAGGTTTCACATACTGAGTTCATAAATTTCCTTTTGCTGTCACACAGTTAAGAATTTTCAAACCTTAATGTTGAACAGGAATGACTCAAGCTACAAAAAAATAACATTTTTGAAATGCTTTAGTGAGTTTTGGGGCCTGACTTTTGAATGCATGGGGTTGCTAAACTGAGAAGCTTGAGGAAAAATACGTTAAAAATGGCACTTAAGCCTTCATATAAAGGCTGAGTACTACCACAGTCTGGAAAATTTTTCACTGAATTTCACTGAATTTCTAGAGTTGGAAGGGACCATAGAGATCATCTAGTCCAACTCCCCTGCTGAAGCAGGATTGCCCAGAGTTAGAGCATGTTACTCAGGACTGCATCCAGGCGGGTTTTGAAAATCTCCAAAGAAGGGGACTCCACAACCTCCCTGGGCAGCCTGTTCCAGGGTTCCGTCACCCTCACCGTGAAGAAGTTTCTCCTCATATTTGAGTGGAACCTCTTATGTTCCAACTTGTGCCCGTTGCCCCTCGTCCTCTCACTGGGAACCACTGAAAAGAGTCTGGCTCCCTCCTCCTTCAACCCTCCCTATATTGTCTCTTGGTATTGAAAAGAGAAGAAATCCAAGTACAGATTTGGTATGAAATACAGGTAAAGTGAAACATAGAAAGCTCATTTATGTCATTTATTTCAGTTTTAGATTTTCCTGGGGTAAAAAACACTTCTGTTAAACTGTCTAAACCAAGTAGAGCTTCATATTTTCTCTGCAATCAGATATATAACTATAGCTACAGCATAGGCATAAAGCTAAAATGATGGAACACTGGTTTTAGAAGAGGAATAACTGATAAATTTTCTTTAAGAGGGTTATCTACGCTCACGTTGAAAGACTGCTTGTTGCTGCATTTGTGTAGAACTGTGGGTTAAAAATAAATCGATAAGTAAAATCCAGCAATAGAGAATGGAAACAGCTTTCCAGGCAGGACATGCTTCTAACCTGGTCAGCCATGCTGGAACTAGCCCGTGTTTTCATCTTTCCCCGTCAGCCCTCAAGCTTATACATCAGCCCAGTGTCAGAGCTGTGGAAAGAGCCTCCTCAAAGCAGGATGAGTGCCAGCACCAGATTCACAACACTCTCTAACTGAGACCTGGAAATCCTTAAGGATGAAAGAATCCTGTTCCAGCACTGCATTATCCTTCCAGTAAAGGACTTTACCCTAACATCTTATCCAAACCTTGAGCGTGTCTGAACCTTGAACGCAGGCTTTCACTTTGTAAAAATAATTTCTTTTTAGACTACAAACAATGATAAGAACAGCTTGGTTTCTCATATCTCTAGATGAGATGAATGATTGCGAGGGAAAACTCAGCTGAGTAAAACAGACCGCACAATAATCATTGCCTGTACCCTCTGATCCTCTCCTGCTGGATCAACCTGACTATATTAGCAGGAATGTGGTGCAATGTCAGCAGATGCAGGGTGAAATGGCTGCTGCTGAAGAGCCAGGAACTGCACAGTACGTGTTTCAGGAACCTTTCACTACTTACTGGCTGAAATCTGGTGGCATGCATTGAATGTCTACTAGAAGGAGAACAATATCAAGTTACTCTGGGAGCAAAGTTTCCATTTTTGAGTTGACAGTCTGAGACAACTCCATAACCTGGGTCAAACTTCAGTAAGTGGGGATCATCAGGAGGTTAACTTTAAAAGCACGCTCCTGATCCGAACTAAAACACATCAGCAGCACACTCTCCCTTTCAAATCTACTCACAGTAGCTCTTAGACTGAATATATTCTCTGCCTTCTCCTGTGGGACCCTAGAAATGACTGCTTTCTATCCACAGCTGCAGTGTCACAGAGGACTTCAATTAATACCAACTGCCAAAAAAAGCAATCCTGACCTCCATGTCCTGTCCACTCACTCTAATGCATAAGAAAATTGGCATATTTTAACCCATCTCCTGAGGTATACTTAGTACATACTAAATACTTGTGCTGAGATAATGGATTGCATATAGACTCTGCCATCTTGGAGGATTTCTATTGCCCAGTTGAAAACTGTAGCATAATTAACTCTTCAGTACCAGGCTAGCTATACAGGAGCCTAAACCCAAGCGAAGTTTAATGTTATGTTCCTACACGGAGCCGTAATAACTAGGCACTAAAAACTAGCTGGGATGAAGTTCATTCCTCCAAGAGGACTGATTCATAAAGCATTCTCAGATCACGGCTGATACTGGAAAACACTGAGTTCACCGCAGAGAATAGCAGTTTTGCTCCCAGAGATACTCTTCACAGAAATGAGTTTCATTTTCAATGGCTTATGGAAAGAGATGTATTCAAGCCCTTTATTTTCAGGGTGAAACTATTAACTAGTAGTCTAGAAGGAGCATTACCAACAGCATTGTGGAAGAGCAAGCACTGCTCTTTCAGAGACGGCTTGCTCAGCCACTAGATAGGATTGTTGACTTTTCAGAAAACATGTCAGCCTTGCCATTTCAAGTGCAGTAGAAGCACTGTGAGAGTTTGACTACCAGAGAACAGCCTCCTCACAGAATAGGTACTGAGATGAGTTCCCTGTAACGTCAGAGAAATATGCATGGGGAGTAGAGATGCTACAGTTCCTTTTAAAGTGTTCTTAACAGACAAGGCAGAACTATCAGCCTGTGTATACACATCTATGCTCTGACAACACATTTCTGTGTGCACGTGTAAAAATAGATTCAATAATTGGAAAGGGTAGAGCCCACAAAAAAAAAAGTACTTGTACAGATATATACAGAGCAATCATATTAGGGTTTACTTTTGGTTTGATCTAGCTTAGAATAAGCTTTTTCTGGCTTAATTATTCCCCAAGTTCTTCTTTTTAATTGAAAGTAAGTGACACAAGCATCATTTGTCAAGGATTTTTTCCTCATCGTGTATCTATTCTCACAATGCCACTAACACCTCAAAAATGTGTTCTCAAAAATAAAGCTTTATGACAGCATTATTTTGCTATCCTTCTGTGAAAGATCACCCTGCTAATTGTTAGTTAAAACAAAGAAGCAGATCCCCTCAATCATTTTCTTCAGTTTGCAGAATAACTCTCTTCTTCCTACCCATATGAGTAATACAAGTAGCAGGGAGAACAAAAAGTAATGGCCTCATTTAAATCTAAACCAGTGAAAATCTGAAATCCATGTAATTCAATAACTCACCTCACCTCTGTGGACAGATTTTGACCACAAATTGGTACAACAGATCAAAGCTAAAGACAAATTAATTTTGTTTTTCTTCAGACATATGAACTGTTCCATGGCTAAAACTAATCAGATCTGTGAACGTTTGGAAGATCAAAGACTTATTTTCTGTTTTATTTTAAGTTAGTTTAAGTTAGCTGTTTTCCTAAGCAAGCATTAATCTATTGCTTTCTGCGAATTTGTCAACGGTGGTTACAGTCAGAGATGGCACATGGGTCTCCAGTGTGTTTAGAAAACTGGAAGCAAACATTATCACTGTGCCATAGCATAAAGACTAAAATTACTGTTAGGGCAAGGCAAACTCTCAAATTTCCTCCTTATATCCTGGTTTTAAAGTTATCTGGGTCCAAAAATTTGCCATGACCTATAAGTTCAAATGACAGAAGGATGACTCAGGACTGAAGCGCTAGGTCCACGTCCATATACTTGCATAGGTGCTATTTAAATCAGTTTCAGTCTCTTTGACAAACAAAGCCAAAAATTCCAAATGGGTCCTGAGAAGAACTTGAAAAAAATACCTGGAAAACTGCAGAAGCCCTAGGTTTGTTACACATTTCTCTCCCCCTGCTGCATAAAGGGTAAATCACACTGCCTATGTTCTTCCCACAAATACCTCATTTCTCTATTATGGTCTTTCACCCAGTATTCAGGCTCAGAACAGAAGAATTAAAACTGGAGCCCCTTCATAACACAATCATGATTGTCCTGTAGAAAAACATCTGCACTGCTTCCTAAGGAATTAAATGCCATGGAAAAGATTTCATTTTTTAAAAATATTTTTGTCCAATCTCCCTATAATTGCAATTGCATTACTAGTTTATTAGCATGTTTTCCAGTAACATACATTTTTAACAAGTGAATGAACCAGAGCACTGAAGGAAAATGATTTGGACTAGAATTATCTTGTTCAGATGAGGCTGTTAAGCCACAAAGGCCATAACATATGCAAGCAGGATTTAACGTTCATAAGCATGTTAGTCACAGCTGATCCATAAGGGCAGTTAAAACTAGCCTTATATGCACTAAAGTACTGATGGAAATGGGGAAAAAAATATTTTCATACTCAAGTCATTCTTCTAAAAAAGAAAGTACAGAATGTGTTAAAAAGGGCACCCTTTGCTTTTATACTTAATTAAGGAATGAAGCTTACTATAATATTACAACATTATACAACAAAAGGGAGGAATAATCTCTCAGTCTTAACATACTAATACCCTTATCAGTAATCTGCAAGGTCAAGAACCCTGTGGAAGTTTTGGAGTCTTTTCAGACTTCCAACTCGCTTTGATTTTCTAGTATTTTCTTAAATTAGTCCTACAATATGCAAGGGGTTAGGACTCAGGTCAATGTTGTCAAAATACACAATCTCTCATTATAAACAAAGCTACCCCCAGCCTACTGCAATGATCCCACTGAACACGTCTACAGCTATCCTATTCATAAGTGACCTGAAAATTAATGTAGCACATCTACAATTCTCATTTTCTGCTTTTGAAATGCAGAAACCTGACCCACACTTAAGTCTATATACACTAGTGTGCCACTGAATGTGGAGTAAGCTTCCATAAAGTAAATATAACTTTTAAAGAGCTTATTGCACACTCATCAGTGTTGCTTCTATAATTTCACAAAGGTTTTCATTTTCCCATATGCCAAACTATCCTTCTTTACTTCCCTGTTCAGCTGAACTAGAGATGATTTTTCACTTCATACCCCATGGTCTGTAATTTATCATATGACTTTGTCTTTCTAAAGAAAAATAGACATGTGTAGCTACAAGTTGGGTTTTGTATCAAACTGGTTTTGGTGGAAAGGAGGAATGACAGAAATCAGAAATGAAATTTTGGGTTTCACTCCATGTTTCCCCTCTCCCCCTTTTACAAAATAAACCAACACACAACCAGATGTCAACCTCTAGTGGTTTTATCTCAGAAAAGTCCAAACACAAGCTTATTAGTTTGGTCTTTATACTTTCTACAGTCTCCAATCAGCTGATCTGACCTCTGCCGCTCTACAGTCTTCTCTCAGTCAAGGACTCTGCGCTGTAAGAGCTTTGCCCACAGCCTTTGTCCCTTGGGTAGTCCTCTTCAATACAAAGCAACCCATACATACAACTCCCTTAGTATGAAAGAAGAAACACATTGAGAAGCAGTCATATGAAAAATAAAGTGGTTTATTAAAAGATTGTCAAAGCACAGAGAACTACCGAAAAGAATCTGTTCATAAGTTTTAATGATGAGAAATATTTTTTCTAATCCACATTCTCATCCATCACGCTTGATGATCATATATAGATTCCAGTGTTTGATTGCTTAAACTTCAAACAATGAAAATGAAAGCGGCCTTTTCAGTAAAATTCTTTCAGCTAATTTCTTATTATTGCTAGTCTTAGTACTACCCCAGCAATTATGTCTGTAGATATTAAACCCTACCCCTAGGAATTATATTTTTTTCTTTTCGATGTTCTACATTCATAAAAATTCCATGTGTTCTGTGTGCTCTACAACAACATCAAAAAAGACTATCTAAAGGCCTGGATTTCTTTTCCCTTTTTTTTTTTTTTTTTTTTTGTCTTTTTTGTGCTGAGAAATGCTTACCAGGTGAAGGTTCACTGGAAGAAAAAAAAAAAGAAAAAAAACAGTACATCATGCATCTCTAACAGACAATCATCCAAATAAGAACAGGAATGGCAACCTACCGTTGTGACTCATGACAAATTCACTTCCATTTCTGTACATACCAGTGGCCTGTAATGAACCACTAAAAAAAACGACATAGAGCAATAATTACCTAACTTAGTATATTATTCTGACTACAGGACTTAAGAATATGTCAGCAGCAAGACAAATAGTGAGTAGAAGATTGAGAGAGGTTTCACCAAACAAGTTTCAAAGTAATTTATCTTACTTGAAATATCATTTACCCAATACCAGACGTAACAGCATAAACTACTGTCACTTTGAACGTCTTATGTTTGTGCTGTATCTACACAAATAAATCCCTCTTCTAGATTGAATACAGAATAAGTGAAAAAATGAGCATGAGTTACTATGAGGACTTAATGCTGCTTAGTTTCCTTGAAAGCCGGGGAGGAGCTGGATACCAGTAGCTCAAGCTGATAAGGTATGAGTCAAAAGCCAAATAAACCTTTGGTTTCTGTAAATTATTTAATGATTTGCTTATTTAAAGTAAACCTTTGGTTTCTGTAAATTATTTAATGAATTATTGGAAAAATTTACTATCTATTTGAATGAACACAGTGTAAGTACCATGTTCAACCAAAAATAAAGTCACTGGCACATTTGCAAATCCAGCAAATCCCTGTCAATGTTTCATTCAAATAAAGAAACTTTCTATGTGGCTCAAACACATCCCACAGGATCAGTTTCCTGAGGTCTATCCTCTTCTCGCAGTAAGTTCATATATAAGTAAAAAAACCTTCAGAGTTTTGCTATACTACATCAGGCTGAGTTTAAACACCAGATTTGAGATTTGAAGTGGAAAAAATAGGTAAACACCTCCATAGGTTCCTCCTCTCTGAAATCTGTAGTTCTTCCAAATCTTAGATTCAAGCAATATGTACAAATAGCCTGCAACGTATAGTCAGTTCACCACTGCTCTTTTGCTTTACCTAGTATTTATTCACCAACTCCCTATAGCATTAATACTAATACTTTTCTATGCCAATAACTAATAACGATATGGATTGCAGCGTGATCTTAGGCAAGCAACCCTGTAGATTTCACCTAGTTTCAAATTCAATAAAATATTTTAAATAACTTACAAATTCAGAGTTCAACAAATAAAAGCAAAGAACACAAATATGTAGTCCAACCCAAGCGTTAACAAAAGTCAAGTTCTGCTATACAGACTAAGACTGAACTTCATCACACAAGCTCTTTTAGCTTGCATCAGTGAAAACACTTTTCTTGAAAGGATTATATACCAATAAGAGCCCACAGAAAGGGATTTGATGTTGCTCAGTGCAATATATAAGCAAGCAATCAAAAATACCTTTTGTTGCTGATGATCAATCACACTATACATCCGGAAAAGCTCTGTGCTTGGTGTTTATATCTTACCCAACACAAGACTACACAGTCCTGCTACCATCACTCAAATAACATCCACTCCCAAGTGACAGTTGATATGATTAGCCACGCCCTGGCCAGCATCACACCTCACCCCAATAGTCTGCTTGTGCTCCCTTGACCCCATGTCCAAATATGAGAAACAACTTTTCTTCTTGTTCACAGTGATGCCTCATTAAATTGTGTTTCACCTATGAGCTGCTTCTCCAAGCACTTCACTAGAAACAAACCAAGTTCTGCTGCAAACAAGATTAAATAGCCACTATCAATCCCTCTTCCCAGAAGTATTATACATTTGATTCTGTTTTCATACTGCTAGTAATTTCCAGTGGTAAATGTAGTACGAGGTCACAGTACATATTATCAACAAGGTTTGTGAGGAGATAGAAGCAGAAGGAACAAGCAAAGTTGTATTATACTGTTTGAAAATATTCATTCATAGCTTTCTGTTTAAAAAAGGGAAGTTTCTCTACAGTAATCTACATTGTGGAGTATTGTTGTTCTAATGGCATTGTATGTAAAGCATGAAAAATTAAACAAATGCCTATTTAAATTATATCAGATGATAAATAATTTAATGGATGAGCTTGATAGAATGTAAACATTCTCAAATTATCTTGCCATGAATTAGTAATCAAAAGCTAAATTATTTAAATTTCTGCTGCAAAGGGGAAACCTAATGAAATCATAAAGACTCCTTGTAAGAGAATCTCAGACTAACAGTATGTTTTCCAGGAAGGTAATTTACAGTCCAATAATTTATAGCTATGAAATTTTGTTTCTGCAGTCAAGATGATTTATTTTCTGCACTTACCATGAAGAATGTTTGAAGTACAGCGATAACCTCCTTTTGCAACTGTGCAATATCATAAACACCAGGAAGGTCTTTCAGAACCTAGAATTACTCTCGGTCTAATTTTCCAGGAGCTGCCTTCAGGAAATCAGTATGTGAGAATACAGTCATTACTGTATTTTAAAATATTTATATTGCAATTAATCTTCAAGAGTGATGCACCTAAAAGTGTCAGCACTATAACATGCCAGAGTGTTAAATATATTAAGATGCAACTATCCAACAGCTTAGTCTCTATGAGAATTTTCCATAGCAAGGAAACAATTGCAGACTTCTCTTACTTAGTTTTACTCTGGAATCCTGAACTACTCATCATTTTAATTTGCCTATCTTCTTATGGTAAGTATGCACTTTTTCTTCAACTGTTTTAAGTTTAATTTAGACTCTCAGTATGAGGACAACACACTGAAACAGATCAAATGTAAAAAAGTGATTGACAGATTTATGTCAAAATTGTCAATGACAGAGATATCTATGACACACTTAATATAACCTAAGACATACAGTAAAAAGAGGTGGAGATCCTTTCCCAATCAGGCACACAAGCAGGCAGCTGGAGAGAGAGCTGCTGCACTGGGGCAAGCTGGACTCATTAACAGGAGGGGAAAATCATGCCTTTGTTGACAGCAAGCGAGTGCACCTGGCAGAATCTCAGGTTTGCAAGATGGAGCAGGCAGGGGCTCAATTAAGACTGCTAGCAATTTGGCTCAAAATCGTTGGGAACGTAGGTGGTAACTAAAACAACTTTAAACACTATTTTCTGCTTTATCAACAAATAATGAGAGTAAGAAAGATGGCATATAGCTTTGAAACACTGTCCTAGAATTATATGCTTAATTTTTGTAAAATAAGTTGGCTACCTTTTCTATCTTGAATAAAACTGGAAGTTTTTTATTTTCATAATGGCTTATAAAAATCATAAAGAGCTTATAAATTATAGAAAACAAAGTCATCTTTACTATTCTGATGCTGTGTCAGGATCCAGGACAATAAACTACAGGATGAATTTTGATAAGTAATAAGAATTTTCCTATGAAATAATATCCATGCAAACATCCAGTGGAGGCAGACAGTATGCAACTGGGGAAAGGCACAAAGTCACTCTCTCTGAAAATTGGGGCCTAGAACATTGGTAAAGACGACAATGAAAAGTATGAGGGTTTTGGAAATTCACATTTTGGAAAATGTGCAAAAACGGCAATTGTTCACATCATTCTGTAAAAGTGCATAGGTATCAGGATGGTGTTCATATCAGGAGTAAGAGCACCACTAGCTCAGAGTAATTCTTCACAGGGACAACAGACAACACTGCAGATGATGATGAATGGGCTATTAGTTTGGAAGTACACTCGATATTTATTTTTTAGTTTAGAGGCTTATCAGCTCCTGTCAATTACATCACCACGGAAAAGAAATCAACAAAACAATAAAACTTGCAGTGCTGATCTAATCTCTTAAACAAGTTCATGAACTAAATATGATTTTGAAGTTGGTAAAAATACAATTTGTAATAGTACTGTGGAGAAAGTACTTTAAAAGATTATTGGGTTAAAACTAAGCCCGTGTTCTCTCTTTCAAGAGGATGTAATTTTTGAAAAAGGCAAAGGGACAAAAACATCTGAAGGAGAATTTGAAGAATGGCTCTGTAAGAAGTGGAATTTCTCAACACATTTAGAATAAAGCCCAACCTGGTGAGCTTGTTACTCTGGGAAGAAAAACAAACAACAACCCAAACCACAGAAATAGTTACTTAATTCTTCAAGCACAGTTCTAATGGACAGAACTAAAGAAACCTGTACATTTATGTACAAATTCCTATGATAGACATCTTTTCTCTAAAGTGCCATTTAGGTTGTACATTCAGGCATCTGAGAAAAACCACAGAGGAAAAAGCTGAAACAAGACACTAAGGTCTATACGGATGACAGTCCAGTGGCATAAAAGAAAAAGAGAGAGCTGTAGCCTTAGGGCTTATGCTGAACAAAGAACAAATTCTTTTCAGACTAAATTGTAGAATACAACAGGGGGTATCCTAGCATTTCATGGTTTATAGGTGTAAACCAAAAAGCAGATTAACATAAATAAGGAAGGAGCACAAAAATATGAGACCTGTACAAGGGAGTCTGTGTCCCAGGCTGTTAGCTAAATCAACCACCTTAGAACACAACACAACCATTTATTCTGTAAGAGGGTAATACACAGCAGTAGAAGTAGCTAAAGTCTTCTGGAATTTGCTACTTGAATTCTTATGTCGATAAAAGACCCAGAACATTTACTATATAAATTGGAGAACAAACTAGAAGAGCTAGAGATATAATTCCCAAGAGCTGGCAATGGCTGCATATTCCAGACCACTTCAGATATCTGTGCTTCCAGGGCAGCTACATCAGCCTCACGTGAGTCCCACAATGAGCTGTACTTGAATAATTCACAAACTAATATGGTTCAAGAGGATCATCATCTTTGTATCACCCTTCCCCATGATGGCATTTCATAGTCCTGAGGCTATGAGAGAGTAATTTTTAAATAGTTGTCTCTCATAACCACAGCTGTAACAAAACTGTATTTAAAAAAATCCCGAACACAAAACATGTTGAGTTTATGAGAAGAATGAACAGAAAATGGGAAAGGGTACCCACCACTGAACAGGAGGATGCCTGTTAAGGATATTGTTCCAGAGCTGAACAAATTACAGCACAGTGTTCCTGTGAGAGGAAACTGTCAAACTTGAAAGTTGACTTTTTACTTAGAGAGGAAAGATGAGGAGAATTCAGGCCATACCTTGAATCTCCATTGTTCCATGCCTATCACTATTTCAGTATACAGAGAGCTTCAGGCCACTCTGAACTCAGACTGACCTGCTCTGCTACTTCAAAAGGAGAAAATAACAGCACTCTTACACAAGCATGAGATGCTTTGGATTTAAAATAACTAGATTTGTTTCATTGGCTGTAACAGCCTAAGTTAAATTTATTTTGTAATTCTTTTAATGGTGTTATTTTCTGTAATTTCTCTTCTAACTCATATATTTTAGTGCTGTAATAAAAAATAAAGCTATTCTCAGTATTTTCTTCTCATTTGACAGGATTAAGGCAAATTGTGACAATACTTACTACAATACTTTAAATGAACAAGCTCAGAGAGAAGCAGCATTGCAGCCATGGCAGTTCGGGTAGTGGATCACAGCATTGTAGAGATAGTGAACCCCAAAAGACCCATGAAGGAAAACTAGTGCCTCTAGACAACCCAGGTCTGTGACAATGAAGTACAGTTATAACAGAGTAAGACAAGTTGACATGGTAGTGATACCCTTAGTCATTCCCAGTAGTAGCTTGCCACTTGCTGGGTTTTCCTCATTAGCCTCCCCTATTCCTCCCTTTGTATTACTCTCATTCTTTCTCCTGCCACAACTCTTTCTCTCTCACACCTCCCTCAGAATACCTCTTCCTCTTTCATGTTTCTACTGTCCCAAGAGATTCCTCTGTCTTCCACCTTTTGTGCCTTTCCTTATCTCGAATTTCTCCCTACCTCCCTGTTCTGAAAATCCCCCAGTACCCATCCCTTCAATGCTGCTTCCTTACCTAGTTATATCTCCCTCTCCTTGAAAAACTGGCCTCTCAAATTTACCCAATTCATCCCTTATTCCACTTTTTCCATTCTGTTTCTTCCAGACCCCTCTCCCTCCATTTCTTTCCCCTTGTCTACACTTTTCCCGTAATAAATCCATTCTTTCTTCTCCAGAATTCTGATTTTCCTTCCAAGTCTCCTCTGACACTTGACAAAGATACATGCTGTTACATATCTCTTTTAGTAAAACTCTCTGTGCTTCCTAAAGGTCACATTTACTGCAGATACAGCAAGGAAGTACAAGACCCATATCTTCCCTATCTTCTCCCCCCCCCATCACTCCACTCTTCACAGAACCCTATTCCTTTTTGCTCTGCTTTCTGTAACCCACGGTGTCTCATAAGGTTCAGGCCTTCTCTCTCCCTCTTGCAGCTTTTTCTAAAACCCATGCCTTTTTCCCTAACACTACCTATTTTGAATGCCATACCTTCTTATGCAAGTCCTAAAACCTGGGTAAGCTTACTCATATCTTCTGCTTTTGTCACATGCACAATTATCATTCTCTCTCCAATATAAACTCTTATATTGTCCACTTTGGACATATATCAAGCAAGACTCACAAAAGAGGTTTTCTTTCTAGAAATTCTGAGCATTAAAACATGCTTTTGTACAGCTTTATCTAAAATCCCTTTCACACATTTCCAATAATACATTAAGTAATACCATTGTTCAAACTGCTTTTAAAACTAAATGAACCAGTTAGGCACCTTTTGAAAGAGAATGAAGGTACAGGTCAAGGGCAGCTTTACTCTGTTAATCTCTCACAAAGATTTTGCCAGTAATCCTGAGTTGATAAAAATGAGATCATGAAGGGTAGGATACTGCTCATGACATAACCATTCTTAAAAGGGATAGAGGCTTTTTGTGTTGACCTCCAAATATAAGTGATAGATTAAAATCACAAATTTAAGAGTGACAGAATAAAACCTCAAGTTGTGCCAGGGGAGGTTTTAGATTAATATTATGAAAAATTTCTTTACAGAAAGGGTTATAAAACATTGGAACGGTCTGTCCAGGGAAGTGGTGGAATTGCCATCCCTGAAGGTTTTCAAAAGACGCATAGACATGGTGCGTAGGGGCATCATTTAGTGGTGGTTTGGCAGTGTTAGGTTAATGGTTGAACTCGATGATTTTAAAGGTCACTTCCAACCTAGATGATTTATCATTCTATGAAAATTAGTACACATACACACAGGGCTGCAACCTGATCCAAAACCTGGAACAGGAGATGGAGGTTTTTCGGCTAATTTACCTCACCGGGCATGGATCAGGCCTGAGGCGTATGACAGCAGCTAAAGAGAAAAAGGACACTTCCAAATGTGCAGTCTTTGTTGCACATGTCCAAATTTCAAGCATGCTTAAACATGAGGTTTTCATGGGGGTTTTACTCTACTTCTGGATTTTCTCCATAATTTGCGCTGTATTATTCCTAGTAGCAGCATAGAAGATTGGAACAGTCTACTTTGCTAGAGGAAATAAAATATGTCCACATTTGTGATGTGGAAATTATTAAGGGACTAAGTATGAAATTCCACAGCGTCAATTTTTTACAGTGAAATGAAAGGAATGCTTAATGCTGGTAACAGTATGGCTCTATAGAGACCTGAAATTCACTGTGTGAGGTCAAAGAATACATCCAGAAAGTACAGCAGCTTAAGTAAAAAAGGCCTCTGCCAGAGAAGAGAACGTATTCTTGAGCACAACACATTTTTTTCCTAAAACAGGAATTCTCCATCAATTACGTTATAAAATATATGAAAGGCATGATGGGACATGGGTGTTCTCTCAATTGATTTAATCAATGCTGACATTGCTGTGTCCTGTGTTTAGTTAACATACTGTGTTGAGTCTCAACTGTAAACCACTCTAGCTCCATTCCAGTAGCAGCCATTGAAACTTCTGTTCTCAAAGAAGACAATAGCACTTAAATGGATAGTAAAGCCGTGCAAATGCCAGTGTGGATGGAGAGAGGAGAATGGATGTACAGATGCTGTATGTAGGAACTCCCAAATGCAACAACAGTGCTGAGGTACACTTGTCATTAATGTATCAATTCATTCCACAGAATGAGTACTACCATTCTGCATTATTCCACTTTTGCTTTCTAGGTTGATCAAAATGTCTCTCACCCTGGAAAAAGGTTTGACTAATTTAACAGAAATGTAGTTTTTGGAGGAAGTAACAATTTTCCTCCATACACCTCCTTCCTTTGTACAGTAGAAATCACTTTTTCTACTTCCTGATACCTTTACAGGCAAGGCTATGGTGCAGTTGTAATTAACATCACATCACCATCTGCAGTTCCCTGCTCAGTACTTCGGCCTTCCCTCAGGCATTTGCCCACTTCTATTTAGCCACAGCATAGAGTTTTGGTGTACTCTAACCTCTTTGTCAAATCTTACCCCAAGGCTTTTACAGAAGGGAAGTAGCTGCCAGACCTATTTTACCCTCCAGCATTTTATCTTAGAAGTTTTTGTTTGCTTATTTGCCAGGCTCTCCAAATGTAGGCTTGAAATAATTGATCCAAACATAAACTTTATCTATTCTTTTTCTCTGAACATAAACTTGATGTAAGTTTTATTAATTGTGCAGAGAAAACTGGTTTTGGCTGATGTGCCAAGATACCCATTTCTTACAAACTCTGCTCAATCAGCTTTGTTTAAGCAAAAAAAGGGAATAGTTCCTATGTAATGGAAATTATCTCACTTACTGCTTCTGTCAGGCACTTTTCTTTCTTTGAAGAATGGATTGTAACTCTTTGCTGACTCCCATGAGCAAGAACAATTTTTTCTAAGATTATGCAGACTTACTCCAACAAAACAAGTGCACTAATATATGGCATCAGGAATACATGCGCACACACAATACGTACTTACTACCTAGCTGGTTTTAGTACTTGGTGGCTCACTAAGGATCAAAACCCATTAGTGATGATAATACTCAGAAAACAGTTGAGAATTAAAACATTAAAGCCTACGGTCGCTTGACCATTGCTGTGTTCTGCAGAGGTTTATGTTACACTGTCCTGATCAAAAACTGAGACTCACTTGGAAATGCCAGTGCTCAGACACAGAAAGAAGCAAACTTCTTGGCTCCAAGTTGTTGATGACCTAATTCCTAAAGGCAAGCCATCAAAAGAAAAGTTAATTGTTGAAAAAGGAAGCTAAACTTTGGTAATGGGACAAACAAAACTCACTCTACATGTGCAGAGAACAAATAAGCAAAAGAGGAAGACAGTCAGACCCAAGCTGTGAAATCGTTTATGCTTTTAACATTCAGAGGAACCTGACAGTGAGCCTAAATCAAAGAAGTTAAATACTTCACTCCAGATAAAAATGAAATGAATGAGATCTGTTTAATCAGCAAGAAAAAGAAGAAAGCATGAATAATCTATGATTGATAAGAAGCTGGTGAGCCATTCTTGCAATTTTCAAAACTATTTGGAATCCTGATAAGCAATCAGATGATTGGTACCTAGAGGTGAAAAAAAGATGTCCTCAGGAGTGGAGCAATAGACCCTGTCAAAGAAAAGAACTAATCATATCCATATGGATATTTATGGAAGACAATACTCCTGGAAAAGTACTAAAGATACCCAGTAACTTCTGGAGCGTACAATCAAAGTCTCACAAATAGTATGTGAAGCTACACACATTAAAGGGTAAACAAGAACAATACTAATCCCATGTGACAGGCATATCTGGGGGAAAAAGTTAACACAACCAACATAACATTTGCACCACTACTAGTACTAAATGTGCCACTGTTGTTAGATTAGAGAGGTGCATGGGTAGGCTCCAAGGCAGTCTGTCTGACTGGGATTAATGTTTGCAGTTTTGGAATAATAGAGTTGTTGTCACTATGAGCATATTAGTCCTCTCTCCCAGGAAATAAAACCTGAAAATTCAGAGAAAAAGCTATCTATTTTTAAAGCATGGAAAGTACAGAAGTGCATATCTCTTACCTCTGCTCCATGAAGGCTGTTATCAGAGTCAATACAAATCATCTCACCCCTTCTGAAGCATGGGCAGTCTACTTTCCATTGAAGTCAGTAAGAAAAGAAACCTGGAGACCAAACTTGCAATGATCACAGTTCCACACAACACAGCATTACCTAATAAATCCCTCGAAGTTATGCAAGCTTGGGTTTTGTTTATGTTTATACTGAAAATCAACCATTACCCAGCTGTTGCTGTGTGCTATATTACTCTTTTTCAGGACTTAGTCTCCATCAAATATTTGTTCTAGCAATCTGTGTTAACTTTGAATACAGATAGAGTTATCTCCTACCCATATTACAATAAATTGTTACAATGCACAGGTAGATCAACATTACATGAGAAATAGTAGGAACATACAGCAATGAAACATATGACCAGCAAATCCATTATACACTAGTCTTTGAATCAATGCAGAGGTTCATTCAATGTAATTAGAAGAAAGTAGTAGCACCAAATTTTATCTGTATTATAGCAACGAATATAGACAAGAATGTATGCATCCCAATACTGATTTTATGAGAATAAATTAAGTGGACCAAAACTTAATCTAATTAAACTGAAAATGTGAAAAACTTTGCTCTCTTTTCAGAATTCAATAATTTTGTTAAAAGTTTTCCTTTTTTTATCATGTAATTTATTTAAATCCACTACCTAAATTTAGGATACCAATGATTAAAGTAGATCTTTGCTTCTCCATTGGTAACTTGGAGAACACGCCATAGAACAGCTCTTTTAAAGTAGCATGGGAAGAAGTGAAAATATAATCATTTGAAAAATTAAAACGCAATGAAAGGACAAACTTCCATTTTCAAACACAATGCCTAAACTTCAGGATTTCTCAGATGCTTCAAGTGTGTACAGTGGAACTTTAAAGCAATCTGTACTCCTGTAGTTCGGGAGTGCCTAATGTGTTTCAGCTGCCTAATATTTTGAACATCAGGACTTTTTCCTAAGAAAAACTTTTTTTTTCCCCCTCACATGTTTTCCCTCCCAGCCTTGCAAAGTAAGCCATGACTAGGCATCTCAGTAGCACTTGCAGCTGTCTTTTGACTGTACCTCTTTTTTTGTATGTCAATAGAGACAGAAAAAAATCTTAATTGTCACTGTTGGTCAATGAATGATCAAGAAGAATAGTAACATGGTTGCTAAGAAGATTAAAGAAAAGGTCAAAGAAAATTCAAGAGAAAATATACACTCAGTACAACAAAGCACATAAAAAAGAAAATTGAGCTCCTCAGTACTAAGCAGGTTTTGGTTACATCTTTATAAACTGTGTTCTGGCTCATTTTGCAGTTTCTGATTTTAATGATGCACTGCACAAATAGCAGTTGATAATAGATAAAGGTTACATTTACTGCAAAAAACTCCCAAATTTGAAAGCAATATGATTTTGTATCTGCACTCCATTAGGGAGCTAGTTCAACTGGAAGAATTAATTGAGGAAGTAAGTAAATACCAAAGTAAAGCAAAAAACTGAAGAAAAAAATGGAATTAGAATAAGGGAACACTAAAAATAGGGGGACATGGAGATGTGCCAGCAGTCATATGGTATCTGTTGCAAGGAAAAATGAAAAAAAAAGCCCTACCACTCAAAGGAGTAATGAACTTAAATATCTTTGGGGAAGCAGAACTACAACCACTTCATAGCAGAACAACTCAGTATAATACCGACCATAGTTCAGCTTTTGGGTATGAGTTTTACTTGATAAAATTAAAAATCTCTATTTTCTGTAGTTCCTTGCACATAAGGAATCAATAGGGAGCACATCCACAGACGTAATGGAGTCAGTGGAAAGAGTAAGAGCATCTCCATGCAGGAATACTGACATTTCCAAAGAAGTTTGAAATTTAATTAGGAAAAAAAAAAAAAAAAAGTGGAAATTTGCATTTGATGAACTAGTTTAACAGATTTTCCTATTAATTGATAAAGTAATGTCCCTTCTGTGAACTGTAGTTAAAAATAGTTCCGGAATTGAAACTTTTCAGTTGTCATTTCTATTTTTATGACAAAAAAAACACATAAACACATAAACTGTTTTTAAAAAAAAAGCTAATTTAATCAGAAAAGTGGTAATTTTCCTTCCAAATGTCTCAATTTCTGAATCTTTAGACTATCTGTTTTTAAAAAAAATACTGCTATGCTATGGTGTCTGAATTATTATCATTCCATAAGGCAAATATATGTATTCAAATTTTTTCTGAATTTTTTATTTAGGGAAAAATGTTGCTAAGTCTTGAGGTTGTTTCAACAGATTAAGGTCTGACATTTTTAGCATGTTAAAAATGTACCACGAATAAATTCATCACAATGCTCATTTGGTTTTCTAACAGGAATTTAAAAAAAAAAATCTCCACAGATTTTTCCAAACTTTTTAAGACTTCATTTTCTATTTTTTCTGCAACAATCTGCAACCATAAAAGTACTATTGCACTTATGTCTCATAAAAAGCAACACCAATCTTGATTGACCTGTGAAATAAGGCTGCCACAGCAGCTGGCTTTAACCACAATAACAAAGAATGTTTTTTCCATGAATAGGTGAACCGAATTGACCCAAATTAGCTGTTCTGTCTCTGCTGTGATCTTCTGCTAACTACCAAGAAGTTCAACAAGCAGCAAAACATTTTCCTCTGGGTTTGTGTCTCAGGACCAACCTTCCATAAGGTTTCTCAGTTTTCTATTAAATATGTCTCTCTCTGATCCACAGCATTTTTAGGATATCAACAACCCTGACTCTCCTGCCAACTTTAGTTGGAAGCGGCCAATAGGTTTAAAAGGTGTCAGGTGAGAAAGACCTTCTTGTGATATGCTGACCTAAAACTCCCAGATTTTCATGACTTTATGAGTATGGGCTTATGAGCTATTAAATTGAAGTTATTCAAGACAGAGATGATATGAATTCGATGTGAAGAAATAGGATCTTCTGAATGTGACAATCAAAATCTGAACAACGGTCACCACAAAGCAAGCTAAATATAATAGAAGAGTAACCTTCCTGTGATCATGATATGAAGGAAGCCCTCTCTGCTTTGGACAGGGAAAATGGAATAAATATTTTCTCAAAATCATATAGTTAACAGAAGTCATGTGCCTTTTTGTTTAGCTCAACCATGATGTTACCCTATACCAGTAATACCAGCTTCAGATACTTACTTGAGTCAGACTAGACAACCTGGGATACATAACATAGACACTTTACATTTCTACTGTTCTGTGGCCACAGCTAAGAGACTGAAAGAAAAAGTCAAAAAACACAGTTCTGACAGGGAACAAAACTAATTTGGAAACACATTTTAAGAATTTGGTGTGAATGTTTAGAAATAATGAAATGAAAGGCATCTTACTGACTGGACATTTAAAAGAGCATAGGACAAAGCACTTGTTTTTCTCTGATGAGACTACACAATTCATGTAAATTAAATAATAATATACAGTAATACAAGGACACACTTGCAATGTAGATGTTCCCATGCAAAAGTGATAGCAGCTTGAGAATTAATAGAATTAGTCTTAACAACTAGCAAGACAAAATTTATTGTAAAATTTAACACTCAACCATTAACCATTTTGTTAGAGGTATTAATTTTAGCACTAGTGTAATTTCCTTGGAAATAACCTTGATAATAGGTTTTGTGACTTTTTTAAATTTAGAAGTGTGAGTCAGTCTGCAAGGTAAACCCTGAGGAAGAAAAACAATACTCTGCTAAGGTTAATGCATCATGGTTTTGTATGAAGATGAGGGACCCACAGAAGAGTCAGGTGCATAGAAAATAAACACTATAGATCTTATTTATATAATAAAACAGAGAATGGACTAATATGAGTGTAAATGGAAATGAGGTCTCAGTTTTTTTAAGTGCTGAAGGTGAAAGTTAAAAACTGCCGGCTGGCAGAGATGGTAAATTACTTAATAGAGATTTGAAAGCTGTAATTAACACTGAAATTTACAAAATTACACTGCAGTTTTAACAGATCTTGTAGGTTACAAACAAAAATTAAATTAAAAAACCAGTCTAAACAAGCTGCATATGAATTTGGCAAGGGTGGTTGTGTTGGGTAAGGGTCTTTTTAGTAGATGATGTTGTTGGGTGATGATTTCTGTCAAATGAGATGAAGAAGATCTGACAGAATTATCTAAGTTTTCCACCTTTTTTACCTTAAAGATCAATTAGTCTATGAGATTTGATTGTGAAAGAAGAGCCAACACTTCATAAGACCATGCTCCTCTCTTCTCCAGAGATCAGTAAGCCGGCAAATTATGAACAGGGTAGACATTCTGCAGCAGAACTAAGACTATGATTTCTTTTTCATAATGGCATATTTTTTTGTTCTTTTTTTTTGTGCTATTTTTAACTTTTGTCTATAGCTTTTTGTGAGTGATTAAAAATTATTGGTACAGAAACACCATGTGCTTGCCCAGTAAATTTCAATCTCCTTTTTGTTTGTTTTATTCATATGACAATAAAGCCCACATTCACAAAACTGTTTGAACACATCACCTAAACAAATGGAAACAAGAAGAAGATGCGCAAAAACCTTTTGTCTGAAGAAGTCATTATCTAGCAATTTTCACTGTACATCTGTTGTGGGTTCATTGGGACTGATACCGCCTGAGTGATGCTTCAGGCTGGTATCATATTCTAAATAACAATGATTTAATTTACACTGGGAACAGCTGATTCATATACATTCCTTGCATCCTTAGAGTCCTAATGCTGATAAAGATGTTGAAGGTCACAAGGGATACCTCTCTTATACTTGAATCTGAATTAGTTTTCCTACTGACTACTTGGCCTGTGAGTGACACACCTTGAGGTGAGCTCACTGCAAGTGACAAATCCAATGGCTTTGGTTTAGAATTCTGCATGTTTGAACACATTGAGGGAGGAAGAGAGCTCTAAATCTACATCAAATTAGCACAAAAGTTTTCTCTCACTCCTTGCAACATTGGTTCTTCAGGTTCTGAGGCTAGAGGAATCTGTCATAATCTCAGTTGCTGCAGAAGAGAAGATGCACAGTGAGCATCTCCTCAGGGTCTATATATCAACTTCAGTCTTTTCAAGAGCAGCCAACAACGACATTGAAAGTCAGTGACTTGGCAACTTAGAATTTGGTCTAATGATTGTGATTCATCTTTGCTGTTATAAATTAGCCTTCAGAGCTGCTGGTTAAACTCCTGGTGGCTGTCTAGGAGATTAAAATTGTTCTTATTTGTTTGGTTGTGTTTCCACTATCATTCACTGAGCTAATGTTTTCCATCTCAGTAATCTGACCATGGGTGGCATCCATATAAATTATTTTAATAAAATATTCCTGTTCTTTTAAAACATTTTGGCTATCTTAACTTTCTTCATTCTGACTGTGCCATGCACCGCAGTTTCTATGGCTTATACCAAAGCTAAGCCCACTTTAGATGCCCTAGATTCAATTATCAATTTACATGGTATCATTGGTATATACTCCCTTGCTTCTGAGATCTTGTAGTTTTCAGATCTGCAAACTTAAACAAAAGCCACATACACACTCTCTTACTAGGCACATATTTTTATACAAATTGTATATTACATGTTTTCAATTTAAGTCATGTAACATGCTTACTACAGCCACTTCTTTATCTTTTCCATGCTCCTACTTTTCCATCCTTAACAGAGTGTGATATCATCCATCTAGCACTTATGTCACTTAAGTTCATGTTTGTGACTACCCAGGTGCTTGTTCTTCTCACAGGCATTTTTCAGTATTTTCATTAGCTCCTAAGAAGTCCTGTGCATTCATTCGATTCTATTTTCCCTCTCTAGAGTCAGGCCATCTACAGTTAATAGGTTTTCATCTGTCTCTGAGGTATGATCCCATTAAAATTCTGTTTTAACTTGTCATCTTCATCTACGAATGCACAGTTTTATGAACAGCAGCTGAGGTTCCAATTCATCTTTGGTTTCCAGTGTGCTTTGGGTCCTCTCATGAAAGCTTTTAGTTTGAATGGAAGTGCTTTCAGAGGGCTCACACACTTCAAATAAGTTGGAGATTTATGATCATCAAGGGTTATTTGTCCATTGGATTCTCATTCTCTTTCTTTCTGTCCCATGTATATTTGAAAGTGTTCAACCTTTTAAGTTGCTGACCATCTGTCTCCTTCAGGTCCTGCAGACATCAGCATCATGCAGCTCTTTCCATCTGGCTACGCTTTCAGAAATGTTTCCATTTCAAAATCTACTAGAGATATTTTTCTAACAACAACTTTATTAGCCATCTGAGCTTTCTGTTCACATTTTGCCTTTTAACCAGAAGAATTCTTTAATTTAACTTCAAAAAATTGAAAGACTTGTTTGGCTCCCCAGTGTCCTTACTGTCACTTAGACTCTGTAAACACACTGGAGAAGGTAGGTGTCTGTTTTGAATAGTGTTTATGATAGTTGTAGCAGCAACTCCAGTCAAAATAACTGCCTCATTACATTAAGCACCATGCAAACACAGTAAAATGACAGCCTTTGGACTCAGATTGTTTCCATCCACATTTTCCTTTTAAAACCACTAACATGTCACCTATCAATCGAAATCAATATAGAAACATCAGAAAGAGGACCAATATGGGAACCTTTTATATTACAAAGAAGGTGACTAAATAATAGCACATTTGCATAGTTAATTGCTTATTTAATGGTCACATAATTAGCTGGCATTTCTAGCTGTAGTTTAATCTCTTCATTTAGGCATAGAATAGCACCATTAAGCATTTCTTTTTGCTGCACTCTTCCTGCATTTCCAAGCCTCAGATACTAGATAAACACCATGGTTGATTTAATTACTGTAAATGGATAAAGTCCAGTTTTCAATGACACTCACTGTATGTTTCTCTCATCAACACATCAGAAAGAGAAAAATTAACTACTCTACTTTGTCTTTTGTTTTGTCCCTCAAAATTTATTACCTGCCAACTTAAAATACATACCAATGCCTTTGTGCTTCATCAAAGTTGAATATATTCAATAAAGCACTGTGAGGGCATTCAATTTTCCATTTTCTCAGCTTTTTTTTTCATCTCTATTGTAAAACACTTTTTCTTATCCTTAGAACTGCTCTCTTACTTTAAAAATACTGGAAATTAATCTCTTTTACTCTTTGCAGAATTGTTTCAATAAATTAAGGGGGAACAAGTGGGAGGTTGAAATGAAAAACTTATTTTCAGTTTATGATCTCAATAAAGTAAGCTACTGATAGAAAGAAAAATCACACATCGACAAATCACATTGTAATACAATAAATCTTCTCCACCTTATGAGCTTCAGTGTCATATCAACAGGTTGAAAGTCAACAAATGCCATAAAGCTCAGGTTAGAAGTTAAGGAGTGAAGGGGAGAGGAGGTGGCAGAGCAATCTCTCAAATGTCCAAGTTTCTTCCACCCAGAAAAGCAGAAACACCTGACACAGCACATAGGCCAGGTAAGTAATGGCTTACTACTTAGGGAAAAGAGCTAAAATGATACCCAAAGGCAAACTCTAAGAATCCATGAGTCACACTCTTTCTCTGCCTTCTGTTGTACATCACTGCCGTATTCCTAGATAATTGGTAAAAAACAAACACTTCAAAAAATTGAATGCTACTGTTTGTTCACTTATTGTATCATGTGAGCACATTCACTTACTTTCCATACAACTCCAGTCTCTGATTTTTGTCAAAAGAACTATCTCCCTTAAGGCTTTTTTTTAAATGATTTGGTGGAGAATAGGGAGAAGCCAGGAGTAAAGCAGAGGGACAGAAAGGTATCTCACACACAGTGTACCAGGTGACTTGTAGGGAAAAACAGCGTTTGAAAATAACCACAGCAGGCTTTATTCCAGAAATAAATTACTCTGGAAGTCTATTACCCACTCCATACCTCAGAATAAAACTAAAGAGCCACTCTCGGCGCTGAACAGCAACGACACAACAGAAGCCCTTTCACATTAGCTAAGTTAGCTAGGGACTCTCTAGCCTTGAAACAGGAGGAGGATATTTCCCTGTAGTACAGCTGTACACTTCAACCATTTGACATCTACTGGACACGTAACTATGCTGGAGAGGCACACCAAATTCTGGCAGCAGCATTCTCATTGACCAAAGAGGAAGAAAGCATCATTTTCTCTGTGAGGCTGGGAAATACATCTTTGTTATCACATTCTCATGCCTCAGTTTTTGCAGTAAATGCTGTTAATAGCAGGAAAAGTAAATTAATTTAAGTCAACAGCCAGAGAAATGAAATCTGCTATCAAACTGTTACAAGTTGATGAAGTTGTACAAGTATACCACATCAGGGTGACACTTGTACTGACTAATGACAAGTAACATATAGTGAACTGAATATCAAATAGAGGACATACTCAAATGTCAAAATCTTGAGATACAATCTCAAAATATACTTGTGATATTCATCATCGTCATGCTGTTAGATTATACATCAGTCTAAATGTATGAACCCTACACAGTCACCGTTAATCACAGTGATGTCCAAAACCAGGTTGTGATCCCTCTGTATAAAGTAGCTAGACAAACTTTTAACATGCACTATTGTATTTTTTACATCATCAGCTGACTGCATATGTCTTAGTAAAAGTTATAGCTTTACTGAAACAACAATGTGATATGAACAACACTGAAAAACTCTCCTCCTGCATACATTTAAACACACCACAAAATAAGGAAAGAAACGTTATACGGAGATATTTGCAGCTGGGCAAAAAATATCAATTGCTGATGTCCAAGTAACTTGTGGTTTTTGCATGTCATTTCACTTAATCTTTACTATTTCATGCATCTGTAACTTTCCCCAGTTCTTCAGATTTACTCCTGTTTCATAATCCTCTGTGCAAGAGCAGAGGCCCATCAGGTTAATACATTCTTATTACGTACTCATGGATTTTAGTGTTCTTGCTTTTCAGACATACGATTTTATTTATTTGAATGTGGCATTCACCCTTTAGTGCATTTATTACAAGGCTGACATTTTACAACTTTTTTCCATCAGAATCAAACACCAGGAGCATTAACTTTTATGGAGGCCTTTATAAGCATTTATCTGAGTTAGAAGTTTTCAAGGCTACTTATCATTTAGATGTGGTGTTGGCTTGTATAATTTTACTTCATTTTCCTCTTAGAAGTCACACATGTTATTCAAAGTGCAACAGACAAGTCTCTCAAACAACAAAACTGCTTTGTGACTTGGAAAGGGGAAAGGAGAAGGTTGCTTTGGGCAAATGTGGCATTTTTTGTTGTTGGCTGTTGTGTTTTTCTTTAAGCTTTCTGAGCCAGGACAGAAAAACCTGACTTCACTCAGAGTGAAAAGAAGCCAGAAATCCTTCTTACCCCATTTTAATCTGTTCAAGAAGACTCTCTGTTCTGCCACTCCATGCAGTAGGAGTAAAAGATAAGTTGAAGAGAAGGAACTGAGAGCAGGAGCGAGACTAGAAGTCAAAAAGGGATAAACTGCCTTGCTTCACTTTTTAAATTGTCCAGCTGCATCTTTCCTGAGAGATCATCTCAGGAGAAAGGTTATAATCCATTTGTTCCTTGTGTTATTGACACAACTAACTTTCCTGATACTAATGCGCCAGCATATTAACCTAAGGGAATTTACTAGATACGAGTCTTCTCTTCCTGGTCAGAGCTGTAGCCACTAACGAAACTAGTTTTGCTGTTCAAAACCATTCAGACCGTAAGAGAGAGCAGGAAAAGTCTGAACACCTGCTTTTTAGTCTTCCAAAGGGAAAAATAGTCAGGCATGAGCAATAGTTTTGCATGAGCAATGATTTTGTTCCATTGGTTGGTTTTGCATGAGCAATGATTTTGTTCCATTGAATTTTTTTGCATGTAATAGCCACTTGAGCAGAGAGGTGCATTAGAGGTTGCTTGGCTGTCATTGGGTTTCCCTGATTATGAACTCCTAAGCGCTATAGAAATTATTGATATTTAACAGGAAAGAGATTGAATAAAGTTACTTATTTCACAGCAGACTCTAAAGTAACTCTTAATTGTGTGTCGAAACAATTTGCTGGGGTTATACTGGATTTAAGAGTGTCAAAGAATATCTAATTTGCTTATTTTTCCTTCCCAGAAGAGCCCCAAACTTTTCTTCATAGCACAAATTGTTGCAGAACCCTCAGGTGTACCTGTCAGCTGCTTGGCATAGTTAGGAACGCTGCTCAGGCACAAAGTCCTTAAAGAGAGGAGAAGACACTGTACTCAGGAGGAACACAGCAGCTGCCCTCGCTGGACATGGCAGACCAGCTTGCTCTCTGGGTTTTAGGAAACGCCTTCCCCTAGCAATTCCCTCTCTCACTGACTCCTCCAGAAGCACAACCTTTTCCATGAAGACGAATTCTGTGGTTCTCAGGGAGGATGCTCTACATCATCCTCAAGCACCACAATAATTCCTGCTCTGCTCAACATTCACAATGCAAGCATTAAAACAACTAGGGAAATTTTTAAGTCATCGACAACATTTTGAAAGGTCTGTCTTGTGTGTCTTCTGTTTTTTTTTCACTAGTTTCTATTCTACATTACTTTCCAGTCCCTTTTCCCTGTCATGTTTGTTAGTAGCCCTGCCACAGCAAGAAACATTTAATTTTAATACCAGCTTGTTCCTTTAATCATGTGATCACAGACCATTTTACAAAAAGGTTAACATTATACTTCCCACCTGCAAGATATGAAAGGAAGATCTGAACCTGGAATTCAATTCCTTCAAATCACAGTTTAATGGAAATCATATATAGTATTTCCCCATTTAAGCATAACCATAGCATCCCTATTTAAGTATAACCAAACACAAAACAAAAAACAAGCAAAACAGTTATTTCTAGTGGTTTATGCTTAATAAGAGAACTCTTGTGTATTTCAAATGTCAGTCCAAGCACCAATTGAAAGTGTTCCTTTAAGCTGCTTTCACCAGACAGACATTTATGGAGACTCACTGTTAGAGAGATATTTCTCCTTCTGGCCTTGCCTCTGTCAATTATTTTCTTGATTCAGGGTGATCTTGGATGAAAACAGAAAAAGATAAAGGTTAACAAAATCTCCATAGTCATCTTATTATTTCTGGATGTGACAACAGTATTTGGGAGAGACAAACTACAGGATTTCTAAGTTGATTATAATGAAACCTTTTCTACGTATAGATTTATAGTTACTCTCTGAGAGAGTGTTAGCTGGTGCTAAATTTAATTATAAAATTACTTTTTCAGACATTGCTACTCTGAGTAATAATCTCATAACTGATATTAATCTTTTATTCTCAAGAACACCATTCTTGCAAAGTTCAGTTTGGAAAATAAAAGAGATTCTTCAGTCTGTCACAATTATAATTTACAATTTGAACTAGGAAAAAGGCTATATGAACTTCTAATTTGGGACTAATAGAAACATGACATAAAAAATAAGAAACTCTGGTCTTCCAGATATCAAAGAAACTTCAAAGCTGAATTTTTTCTTTTTTTTTCTTTTGGATTCTCCATTTTGTTGAGGGGGAGTAGGCTCCTTTTTTTTCAGATGAGGAATAATTCACAGTCTAAAAAACTACACTTCTACTTTAACCCTGAAGTTATTGTAGTGCTTTGTAAGTCTCTATTTCACAATTATCAGAAAAAAACTTAAATGAAATTCCTGGATTAATGTCTTCAGCTCCAGAACTCGGAAGATCTGGATGAGCTTCCCAAAGCTACTTTTTACTTTTTAAAACCAGAGAATGTCAGCTACGGTTTAGCAACGTCACACTGTCTTAGTTCATAGATTAATAAAGGTCTTCAGATTATTCATGTAATTTAAACCAAACACTTGAGATATATCTTAATACTTTTCATGACTACTGGACCTCATCTACATAGTATGGGCGTAATGACCTGATCATGCCTTAGCCACCCTGTGTAAGCATCAAGGGCTTGAGATGTCTCTATCCATTCCTAAAAATGTTTGGCATGAAGGATGATGCAAGCATACCTTTTAATGACAGAGAGAGCCTGGAACTTTGCTCATAGGAGAAGGGCAGGCAGAAGGTTTTGCACAAGCATGACTTGAGCAAAGCAGGCACATTTTGAGGGAAAAAAAAAAAAAAAAAAGTACTGCAATAATGTTAATCTGTGGAAACTTTGACTAGGATTCTCAAGGACAGAAACTATGAATCATAAACCACTCGTGAGGACTTCTAAAAATCACTGTCATTCCTTCAAAGGACATGAAGCACATCAGTGTAGATGTGTGCCATAAGAAAAGGAGCACAATAAAGAAGAGCTCTCCAATATGAAAATAAAGCATCTGAGTACTGAACCCCCCATAAAATAAAGCGTGAGTGTATCAAGCAAGTCACTCATATGTCAATTTTCAAGGTAAAGACTAGATAGAATATGAAAACAAACTATGAAAGAGAGAGGTACAGGTTCTCGCATCAAACAGTCTCTGAGATGGGTCAGACATCAGGACTGAAGTCTTCTAAGTACACTCAAAATATTCCAGTGAGGTAAGTCTCAGGACAGCATTACACATAAAAAGAAAGCTTCTTTAATATCCGTACACTGGAAAATGGAAATTCTCTCAAGAATATGTTGAGAATAGAAATAACTATACACCAAGCCCAACTGAAGATAACTAAGAGATCTGATAAGCAGTTGCAATACCAGCAGGAGACAAAAAAAAAAGGTAAAGGCAAATTACTGGCTGAACACTGAGAAAAGTAATGTTTTCCACCTCTTAATTTCTCATCTCATTCTAGGCTAAGCTATAGCTCAGTCAGCACTCTCTAGGTATGTGAGAAACAAAGGCTTAACTTCCTTGAGACCAAAGTGGCATTTGAATAGAGGTACCTTGATTCCTGCATAACTGCTCTAGGATGATTCTGATTCTATGAGTTGTATGAAAGCACATACTAAATACCACCACTTCCTTTACTTTGCACTCATCTTGTTGCTTTTCAAAGAAGAATCTAGTTTGAAAAGGACTGATTCTATGACTGATATGGAGTTTATTTTGCATTTATTTTGTGTCTTCCTACCAAAGCAGGCACCTGCTAGAGCTCTGCAGGAACACTTAACTTCTGAGTCCTGACTTAGGTCATAGATTGAACTCTGCTGCTCAGCATAAGAGCAGCTTCCACCCTAGGCATCTAGGCAATTTTGAGAACATCACAGAGACATCTGCAAGGCCAGAAAGACTGCAATTTTGCATCTAGGCTTACCAACTCCGACTAAATAGTTCTTTACCATCAAAATCATTTATTGATTTTGTTCTTTGAGTTCAGTATTTTAAGATATTTTGAGAAAGGAAGTTTTGCATTTTCTTTTAACTGACTTTATTAGAAACATTTCAGTATGCCATCAATGATTGTTACCTATGCTATGTGTATTATTGTGGTGGGTTGAGCTTGACCAGCAGCTAGGCATCCACCCAGCCACTCACTCCCCCACAGCAGGCTGGGAGAGAGAATCAGAAGGGCAGTTCAATAGGTAAAGCAAAAGTTATGCACAAGAGCAAAGCAAAGCAAAATAAGGTATTTATTCACTACTTCCAATTGGCAGTAGTGAATAAACATCTGATCAGCCACTGCCAATGAAGCAGGGATCTGTCATGTGTAACTGTTACTTGGGAAAACAAATACCATAACCACAAATGCTCCCCTTCCTCTTTCTCTCCCTGAGCTTTTATGGCTGAGCATGACGTCATATGGCATGGAATGTCCCTCTGGTCAGTTCGGGTCACCTGTCCTGGCTGTGTCCCCTCCCTACCCCTTGCTTACCCCAGCCTAATCACGGGGGAAAAGAGTGGGGAAAAGAAAATGCTGAGCAATAGTCAAAATATTGTGTTATTAACACTTAGTCACAAATCAAAAACGCAGCACCATCAGGGCTGCTGTGAAGAAAGTTGACTCCATCCCAGCCAGACCCAGTACAATTACTTACTTTGGATTGCTGATCAAGCATTCGTTCTGTTTCACTATAAATAAAAAATAGCACTAAAGATTTCTCTTAGGGTGGTTTACACAGTAGGTCTCATTCTGAAAAATACAAAGGTAAATCAATGCTTAGAATAGAGTGAGAGAGAGGCCAAACCACCGAATGTAGCCAGGTCTCAAATAAATGCTTGAATTGAGCAAAAAAAATAATTCTCTTCAACATGGAACATAACTACACTAGTTCTGAAGCACCTACATGAATGAAAAAGACAAAAAAGGCAAGTCTCCAGTTGTTTTCTCATGTGGCAGCAGATGCTTTCAGACAGGCATAAACGTCACTGTTCTTTTTTCTATTTTCTGTAGTCTCTCTGGAATTTACCACTAGAACCTCGGCTGGACCTTAATTCCAAAGGAACTTAATACATGCTTCAGATTAAGAATGAAAATATATGTCTCCTTTAACCAGGCACAGATGGAGCAAGACTTTGGATTTTGATTTTTTCTTATAATTTCTCACACTTTCATATGTTAGGAGTACCTGCCAGTCTCATTTATGGCATTAGAATTATGTGTTGACTAAGCCACTGTAATTGATGAGTTTGTTAATAGTAATAAATACAGAAAACAAAGTAAGAGGAAAACTGACACCAAGCATTGGATAGCAGGCTCAGTATGAAGAAGTCCTGATTCTTGATTCTTTAGAGAGAATCCCTATATAGGTTCACTTCTCTTTACATCTTAATAAAAGGAGGGGTAGAGGGAAAAGAGAGTCCAATATGATTTAGTGGCCTATGAGAGTACCTAATTGACTGGTGTATTTTAAGTGACAGAAGGAGGATTTTCCATTCCACAATATTGCGGATCATCACTGCAATCATGTGGGTAAGGTTTACACCATTAAAAGGATACAACTTAGGGACACTTTTTTGTAGACTCTGAAAGAGCTGAGGCTGAAGTACTAGAAGGAACAAACTGTAACTTTTTTATGTTGTCTCTTTTTGTTGTGACCTTGGGGTCACCGCAATTCTTTTTCTAATAATAGAAAATTCAGCTATAAACAGATGGTGTTGTTTCATCTTTTTGGTCCTTCTGGGCATACCATAACAATAACACAGTGAATGTTTATCTCAGCTAGTCTTTATCACACTGTTTTAGTGGTAAAGTACACTTGACTTATTGGATTCTATTCTTTTCATTAAAACTTATTTTATTGTTATCTGTTTTATCTGAGTCACTAGAGATAGAAAAGGACAGAAGCTTTTAATTAGAGAACTCTGGATAAAATAATTAACAAACAGTAAATTGCAAGCAATAACCGTATTTCTCAAAGTAGCTACAGTAAAATCTTTCTGCAGCTATTTGTAATGAGCTAAATACTTTCCGGAAGAGAAATAAAAAAGAGAGTTAATTTTATTAAGTGCTTCATTTTCCATCTTGGTGACATTTTCATCTCAGTGCGTTAAATATCCCAAAAGGAAGGAGGACTAGAGTCTTGCCTCTGTAGCTCAAGAAATAAAACCCCAGACAGATCTGGGGTGATGAAGAATAAATAGCAGATTTTTGTAAATATGTGAGATCCCAGCTCCAAACATTTTCCATGTCAAAGCGCAGAGAAAAATCATGGACTCTCCTTCAGGGCCATCATCCCAAACAAAGTTAGAGCTCCACTGGGCCAGCATAATTTAGGTCACTGACATTAACTCTCCAAAGGACCAAAGCATTGAACCCACTTCTTTCCCGGTCCTCCATGTTTTAGTCTCCTTCTCTTTATCTGTGCACTGCATGTTTCTGCCAAGTTCCCCTGCAAAGACAAGGATCTATTTTGCTTTTCTATCCCTTTATACTGTGAAGGTCACCTTTTAGCCAACAAAGCCTGTACATAGCTTTTGACTCACACACAGTTAAAGAAGGAATGTAGTCCTGAGGGTAGGACATGAAAAGCTCTACAGCAGTGAGTAACAGAGTTTTAAATGTGTCTCTCCTACTGTTACTCACATGAGTATGTGTGAAAAAGTGTGTGAGCTGCAGCTCATGGACCATAGCAGGGACATGCCTTCTTCCTCCCACAGTAACCACAATAGAGTGGGAAAGGAAGTGGCTTTGTTGGCTTCTGTATACTTTGCATACTTCTAAAAACTTTCCCTTAATTCTTTCCCTTTATGAACTTTCATACGCTAGCCTCAGGTAAATATCAAATTTATTCCTTTATAACATTATTGTCAACAGCTACTCTTTTAGCAGTTGTTAAAAAGCAAACTTCAGAAGAAAGATACCCTAGACCTTGAATAATATGTATTTGATTGTCCTCTCATTCACCCACATTAAAAGATGTGCTACTGCACCTTATCCTTAATCACAGTTCACAGAGTTAGAACTCAGAGGGAAATATTCTGGCTAAGATCACCTAAAAGCATAGAAGAATTACAGTAGAAGAGAACCCATAGCCTTATCTATGCCTACACACATTGGGCTTTTTTTATTCTTCCATCTCAAACATATGGGTTAGGCATTGTTTTTATTTACTTTAGCCTTTATAAAGTTCTCCTACTCATATACAGCAATCACTGTAAATGGCAGGTCATATATTAGAAAGTACTTCAGAAATTCTGCCATGCACTCTTCCAGTAAAAGCTTTATAAATATTTCTTCTTTTCTCATATTCATTTAAATGCAGAGGCGAGAAAAGCACAGGACACAGCTCTGTGGGTTTGTAATAGTTTTTTAAACAAACTGTTGCTAAGCACTTTTTTAGATGTTTAATACATTAATCACTTCAGAGACAGGTCTTTCAGATTCCCACTTGCACACTATTCCTTTAGATGAGATCAGGGAAACGGTGTTGGTTTGATCCTCAAATTCCATCTCCAACCTCATTTTTTTTTTCAGTCTGGCAACATAGTAATGAGTATGTGGCTTTCCCACCATCAAGCATCCTATAAGGTAGGGTATGTTCTCTTGGCCACTCCTTCAGCTTATAATGTGACATTTTTTTCCAACTGGCAATCAAACTTTTCTCACTTCAGTTTAATTTCATAATACAGAAGCAAATTAATAAAATTTGTCAATATTTTCAAATCCTTTAATCTCATTAGCAGTTTAACCATATGTTCTTATTAATTTGCATTTGCTCCCTACGCTGAAGATTTACAAAACAGATTTACAAGTCTGGCCCATTCATCTGTGTACTTCTAATATACAGTGAAGATTAGCAATGCAGGGAACATATTTCTACCCCTAATTTGCCACATCTTAAGATAATTCATTTCCAGTGCTATAACATCTACCGATAATGATAATATTCTTAGCTGCAAATATCACATCTGAAATCTTATGTTCATGTCACAGAGCAGAATGACAGGAGATCACATCAGTGAGAACCTCAAAGAAGATCAGAAGACTTTGAAACTTGAAAAAAACCCACCCTGTTTTTATGAGAATATGAACTAGAATAGTTAACTTCTTAAGCAGAGAAAGTTCAAAGTGACTAGGAAAGACCGAATAGATGTAAAAGGTGGCTACACTGCTCCTTTTTTCACTGTCCTTGAAGGCATTGATCCCACTCTTCATTTTAGTATCTTCAAACGTTTTCTGAGCTGTAGCAAGCTCTGCTCCATCCCCCCAGTCTCCAGGCTGTTCCTGCCATCAGGACCTCCTTGCACTCCTGGGCTCAGCATTTGACCTGTAGGTCTCTCTGCTGAGACTTTTACAGACTCTCCATCTACCCCCCACAAAATAAGCAGTCTCTACTTCCACACAGGTCCTCCAGATGCCTGCACTCTATTTAAACAAAATAGATGAATAACAATGATATCAAACATGGTGCCACAAGGAGGAAGATACAGGCCATCAATGCATGGTTCCAGGTAAAAAAAAGGTACCTGAACTATGAATCAATGAGGCAGTATCTGCCCCAGGTCCTCCCTGTGGCACTGGAACCTTTTCCGGGGCTGCAGGTGATGGCTCCATGCTCTGCACCTTTTGCTGCTGCATACATGTACAACAGACGGTGTTTTACTGGAAGGCCACGTCCTGCTTTTCTTGGGCCATCATCATCATAAAAGGTGCTTGAGCTGCTCACTCCTCCATAACCACACGAGTGCCTGAATAAATGCACTTTTGCTGTGTGCACACACTCACACCTCAGATAATGCATAGCTCTTAATTTAGTCAGTCATATGGGAATTTAAGTTTAGCGTGGTTACGCTTTCACAGCTTCATCCACAGCAGTGCTGCACTCTGGGTACCTCAAGTAAGTCAGTAAATATATATTTATTTATTTTTTCCCCCAGAGGTTCCTGGAATGCAACCTTTACAAAATCTCCTTTAGCACAGCAAAGGAGCTGCACGGGAGAGGAAGCAAATAAGCAGGTCACCTCTCCAGGTATTTACAAAGGTGCGGGACTTCAGGACATTTCCTCTGAGGGACAGCAGTGTACAAGCAGAACTGTGTGTGACAAAGTGACAATCCTGAGGTATGCTGGCAGCAGAGGACTAACAAAGGGGCTGAGTTGTGGGGACAGAACAAGGACACCTCCACTGAAGTTCCTGGTAAAGAGGCTTCCTTTGCACCTTTACTGCTTCAGAAACGTTGTTTTGAATCCACTATGCAAACATGTAATTTACTGTGAAAGAACTGACTTAATCCCATGGGCATTCAAATGGCTGGCCACAGTTTGGCAAAAAAAATCAGATCTCAATGCACATGATGTGAGGGATTCACCTTCAGGGGCTCAAAACAACCTTGAAGTCTTACAGTGAACTACTGCCCAGCTCTAAAGGGCCTCAACCTTAGTGCAGACTATTTTGTCATATAATGTTATATTTTAAATGGATAGGTAAATAGAAAGAGCTATCTATTCCTTTTATTAATCCAGGACAACCTGAAATATTTATTTTAGGAGTAAGCAAATCTATCATCATTTAGTCTTACCTTATCAAAAAGGAGTTAACATAGTAATCTGCAGTCATTAACTCATTTTACTATTATGAATCCAATCTGTTTAACAAGATTTAAGCCATAAAAATTAATTTGATAATCTACGAACCTTCTTTTCTCTCCCTGGAAGTATTAGTATCACTGTTATGGAGATTATTTTCACCATTAGCTGGGGTCAGCATTTTACTACAAAAATATTTATTTCTCATGTGTGAAATAAAGGTTGTTATATCTGACACTAATAAGACTCAATGCTGAGGACTCCTGTATGTCATGCTCTTGGCATATTTTGTGATTGAAGAGTAAGATCATCTATCAAAGGATAACACAGAGAATCATAACTGCCAACCAAATAAACCTCAGACGCTTATATTCAACCACCAATACTATCTTTGGAACACTGTTGACGCCTGAACAACATTTTCTTAATTAAAAACAAAACCAAAGCAAGCAGAGTGACAGATGTTAATAAACCAGACCTTGGGCACACTTAGCTCCTCCAGAAGAATGTCTGAGACCCTTTCAAGAAAGCTTTCCTACTGGGCTGTCTTGCTCAAGGCTGGATTCCTATAACAATAAAGAGCAAAAAACCACTCAAGCAGCTCTTGCTGACATTTGCAATGTCAGTGTGCTGGTGTGCTAACACTCTGAATACCACTGTTCTAATATTCTCAGCTGGGAATAGATGGGAACGTATGAGCCATTTATGAAGATGTGAAGCTGAGAAGCAGCCACTTTAAATAGCTTGCACTGCTTACATGAAAGCCTAAATTCTGTGACCAAATGCAGATGAAGATGCCATCAGCATCATGATATTCCTACTCCTTAATAAGTAAAATTAAATAGAACTGGTAATCCAAGCAAAGCTTGGAGTAGCATACTTGCTTATCATGGGGAAGTTTCTTGTGCAGCTATTTTCAGTAGTCAATTGAAAGGAATAGAAAGGAATATTCTGCCCAATAAATACTTTTTTCTTGCACATATAAATTAATGCCTTGCTCATGATAGTGATGGTCAAGATTTAGAGAGAGGGTCGCAAAGATCACCCAGAAGTATGCCAGACATCATAAATATTTGTGATTTTGTGAAACCACAAGTGTGGTTTGTAAGACAAACCTACAGTGCATCTAGAGACACCAAAATGCTTGTTAATTCCCCATTCCTCCACAGAAAGCCCCTTAATTTTGACTGATGAATTGTCTATAAATTTCACCAAAAGCAACTGGTATTGCAAGGGGTACTTTCCCATGCTATGGGACTGTGAATGATTTGGCAAAATGGCCGATCCTGTTTCCTAACCGGCTGAACTTGCCATTAATGTTTTCCAAGGTTCAAGTATACCTGAACAGCAAAAGAAGGAAAGAGGGTCAAGTTTTTTCAGGAGTTTTTTTTTTATAAACTGCTGAACAATATTTCTTTTTTTCTTTTTTGCAATAGCAGTTGATTGACTTTTAACCAAAAAAAGAACTGCTTAGTGTATTTGTTAAAGCATACATCTTGCTGACTTTTTTCTTATCCAGAATCAGCTTATTTTCTGCAATTCTAAGAGTTGTTCCTGCGTACACAAATAGCTCACAAATTTCTTCTGAGCTGTAATATTTCTTTAAAGAAATAAAAGGTCTAGTTAAACTGTTAACTTTTATGTTTTGTCAAGAGTTACTGCAGACATTAAAGTTAAAAGTACTTTACGCTATCCCTAGAATTCTAATGAGACAAATTAGTTTTTATATAATTAAATTTAATACTAAAAAATAAAGCTTGTCAATCTGCATTACCATATTGAATTTTTAGTAGTCATTCTCCAAATAAAGAAAAATATCACATCATAAAAACAAAAAAATAATTTTTCTTAGAGCTATAATAGTGATAATAGCTTATGTTTTAGATCATATCATCAAAGGGGCTAGTAAAATTGGGCAGTTCCTCCAATCTCAAACTACACAGCTTTTATGCTTTTTATTGGTTTAAGGCTTAAATACAATGAAATGAAAGCAGTGTACTAAAAATTAATATAAGATAATGATAATAGGGGCCACCACATTAATAAAGACTAAACCTAAAAGATGGTTTGGACGTCTTAGAAATGATTGTGTTAAGAGTTTCATTATTAGGAAAGTAAAAGGTATAAAGCTGCTACGTAAATTCTGACAGAGGGAAAAGATGTTCTAAAAAAAAAATCATAAGTTTTATCTCACAGATAAAACCAATTTTTACCAATGAATTATAGTCCTGGACTTTACAATGCTCTCATCCTCTTGAAACACATAAGATAAAGACTTCTTGTTATATGGAAACCAATTTTTCTTTTTTACATTTCACGTCCATTCTCCCTACCACTGTAACAAATCCCTGCAAAAACATCTGCTAAAATCTCACAACTTTTGAGTAATCATAGAATCATAGAATGGGTTGGGTTGGAAGGGACTTTAAAGATCATCAAGTTCCAACCCCCCTGCCACAATAGTGAACTGAAAGTCAGTGGCAGAATCCTGCAGTTCAATGTTCCTCCTCCACTTCTCTAATCACTAAGAGCACACGTAGCAACTCTACTACTTATTACTTGTCCTCTCACAATTTTTAATCAAAAAATAGTAGTACATCATAAACCATACAGGCAAACACAAAGGAATAATAATAAGTAACATTTGACCTGTGAGTAAACAGGTTCCACAACCATTTTTCTGGAATAATTCCCTGCAAAGTCATTTAAAGTGAAACCTTGAAAAATTCTAGTTCCTATTAGAGAAAGAGGTAGTCTTTCCACTCAAGAAGCTAAAAAGAACGAGGAAATGTACAGTAGCAACCATAGTCTGCTGATGAAATAATTTACATTTCTTCCTTGTTAAACTATCAAGAGGTGTTATAATATTATGCTCTGAATAACTTTAAAAAAATCAATTAATTTGTCACTGCAAAGTAATGTGGTTGTTCTGTCACTGTTGCTCTTCTTCCTGGTAATAACCACTATTTATTTGTAAGCTCTTATGATATTTCCAGAAGAGGTTTAATTAATTGCCTGAGTCTCCTCAGCAGAAAAGCCCTTCTTTTTTCATTTTTTCCCTTTTTAGAGAATGACTTTCAAATAACACTTTATTTCAATTGCAAATGAGTTCCAACTTACTGGACCTTTACAGAATTCATAAATCTGAGTGCGCAATAGTCAAGTTTAACTTGAATCTATGCACTGAAGAAGGATTTGCTACATGATTTCAGGCTACATCAGGACTCTTGATGTACTGAAATTTGGCAATGAACTGTATTCCTAGTGGGTGTTTTCTGAAGCCCTATACCCTTTTTTTTTTTTTTTTTGTTCTAATATAGACTTAGCAGCTCTGAACAACTCCAGTATGTCCCACAGAGAACTAGCTGACAATTAAACCAGCAGAGACTTAATTACAACAAAGCTAATTTATGCTTCCTACTTCATGCATTAAAAAAGGGATATGGTTAAGCTTAATGAAGTCAGTTATATGTCAAACTGATTGTGTACATACAGAACATACTGGTTTTACATCAAAATATTGCCTTGTTCATTGTAGGATGACAATATACAAGTTTATGTTTCAAGTAGTCAATTTCCCATAGCTGAAGTTCCTAAAATACTTCATAAATGTCTTTTTGTTAAAAAAGAGTTTTGTACTAGGAAAAAAAAAAGGATGAAGAATATTACATGAATGCCCATAAGCGTCCATGTGTTGGTGTGGTGCTGACAGCAAAAGGAAAAAAGACCCGACTTTTATAAGGTCAGAGACTATTTTTCTCTCTCTCAGAGAGAAATATATTTATATATCTATGATACATATATAGTAGATATCATATATCTACAATGAATTCCAATCACATCTAACTAAAAGCAAAGACCTTTCCCAGCTGCCACTGAACCAATGTCTTAAACTACGCCAGTAGATTATCCTAGTACAGAAATCAGCATATTAGGCAATTTCTTCAAGGTAGTGTGAAAAATGTGAGTCTTAAGTAAGAGGGGTTACAAGTAGCTTGAATGAGCTATTTTATTATTATACTTTTATTGTACTTTATTGTAATATTCACATCCAGTCAAGACAATGGGAATATAAACAGGTCTCAAGATGGAGACTTGTTTAAATTTAATTTAAAACTCACACAATTTACTGTAGTAAATGTTGTTGCATATGCTCTTAGAAATGTAAGATGAACAAACTTAGCCCATAGTGAAAATTATAGCACAGGGAATAAAGACTACTTAGTGTTACTAATAAATTGGCTATGAATAATTGAAATGTAATTATGTTCATTTTCATTGTTATTGATATATTTTGTTGGGAAATAAAGATGTAAAGAATCGCACTTTTGAGCGATTCTGGCATAAACTATCTGAATTATATATATCACACCCTGTGTTAGAAAGAGGATTGCTTTCCATAGAAAACAAACACTGCAGGTGTCTGTCAGGGTCCTGAACAACTCTCTTACAATGCAATATTGTTTTCCAGGCTTCCCCAACAAGCAGCAATTCCTCCCCCAAAGTCTGTCCATTCTTTTACATACATTCTTCCCAGAAGCATGCTATGTAGAAAAGATTCGAGTTAGCAACTTAACCCTTCAGGGATCATCTCAAAATTAGAGTATACCGTATTTTAAAATCAGTACCTGGTCCTGTCAGCCTCTTCTGCAGTGTTTGGCAGTGCCCTCTTCCCTGGGGGCTTACAGGCAAGGAACTATTACCGGGAAGTCACTCAGCAAGCTTCAATGTCATAGCAAAGCACTTGCATACAGATGTTAATGCCTCTGCTTTCTTCCTTAGATGTAGTCTGTTTGTAGATATAAATTGAGAGGTTTGATACACATTGAAAGTTATAGCCAAATACACAGTATTCAAAATCAACTGAAATTTATAACTATAAATCAAGAGCTTATTTATGACAACTAATTTTGCCAGAAAATCATCAGCAAAAAATCATCTTACTCTGACATCTCATAGGCCAATGTTCAGGAGACATTTTCAGCAGAATTACTTTCCAATACGATACAAACCAAATGGACAGAAGTCCCACTTGTCTACATAGTTTTCAGGTTCATTGACTCTGCCAGATAGGGCGAAATAAGTGGAATGGAACTTCTTGCCAGGTTTCGTTGTTTTTAATGCCACCAAACAATTTCAGCATAAATACTACATCATTGTTCACACTGAAATCACACAGCTAAATCAAAGATCACAGCAAAATCTCTCCTTATTTAATAAAGTACACAGAATATAGCTGAAAACTTTTCACCTAAAATTTTAAGGAGTTTATGCTGAGGTTGTGAATTAGTTATCTTTTGGATCATGGATGCATTATGATTTATTTTTTTAATGGGCTGGCTAACTCTTAATTGTTAACCTACTGATTGCTGTCAATATTTTACTCTCTCCATCCTATGTTATTTAACAGAAATTTACGTTGTGTGCATGTCTGTAATTGTAATTCTTGTCTTTTGAATTGTGCAAGAGTTATGAATCCCATTAAGAATGCTTCTAAGCTCTTCTACAACATCAGCAGGCCAAGTGCTATCTGTCATCTATATACCTTGTGAATGGAGGGGGAGGGAATGTCAGCATCTCTGGGATGTAGTTGAAATGCAAAGAACTGCTGGTTTGTGAAGCTCAGGTGAGTCTCTGCATGGGGCGTATAGCCCCATATATAGATCTGGGACAAGGTCAATTTTCATTTTCATTTTGGTTTCAGATCATTTGCACTGGGGAGGATATAATTTACTGTGCTGTAGATCTATAATTTTCCTCTTCATTTCTTCTCCCATTCTTGATTCACTTTCCTGGTAACTTTTGACAATTTCTTTCCAGAGGCGACAGCATAGATCTGTAGCTGTTGCAAATATTTGGCAGTAATTTATGTCAGCCTAGCATCTAGTCCAATATGGTATAATCAATAAAATTTTATATATTGTAATACCAATTTGTTAGTGTTGCAAAGGGGGGCAATTTCAGTTACAAGATTCATTGTTTCCATTTTGTTTTGGTTTTAAACCCCAGGATTTTATTTTTTTTTCAATTCAAGATATTTAATGGTTTGTATTTTTTATTAGGGACCTGATGGTTAGTGTTATCGCATTCCACTGAATGGGAATCTATGTGCTATGTACTGGCTTCACAGAGGAAGAGACACAGGGAAAACCCATTTTGTTCAGAATTCCTCACTAGGCTGTGAACATAAAACATATGCAGGTTCTTTGAGATTTTCAGTCAAAATCTACTCAGTGTCTAGATCTAGAAAAAAAATTGTTCATCTGAGAAATCTCATGCCAAATAAAGAAGTACTCTAGACTTATGTCAATACATATTTCAAGCAAATGTTCTTCTTGACTTCCAGTTTTATGTCATTTATTTCCTTATGCTTTGCAGTAGGTGAATTCAATGATATATTTTTTAAAAAACTTTTGATTAGTGGCAAATTCTGAATGAGTTTATTCTTTTAAGAATGTTTCTCTAAACATATTCCTTCTACAGCCTCTTGTAAAGTTTGATTTACTGGATGTCCCAGGCTTGATCAGCTATCTGAGACACTTTTGTGGGTTTTCTAGCTGTCTTAATTTTGGAAGCCAAATACAATCGTTTAGTGTAGTTGGTACAAAAAACCTAAAGCAGACAGGAAAGCAGGCTATTTGTTACTATACTGCATTGTGCATTCTTCTTTCTTTGTGCTTCATTTTCTTGTCACTGAATAAAAAGGAAAACATTCCTGTAAATTAATTTTTTTAATAGTCTTATAACTCGGGTATGCATATACGCCACCTAAATATATATATATATATATCAGACACTGTCACTTTTATACGTAAGTCATCTTGCCTATGTCTACATTTACTAAAAGAACCATAGGGACTACTTAAGCAATATGGAACAACGGGCAACTTGGTTTTTATTCTGAAGCTTCTTTGTTTCTAACTTGTAAAATATTCCTTCAAGTATGAAACACTTCCTAAACGTTCACTGAGGTGAACTGATGGTTTCTACTAAATCCTTATACTTTTCCCTAAGGTTGCAATTTTAAGGTGGGTGATATTTCCATTTTTAAAATATGAGAACTGTTTTTAAACAAAGAAATGGAGTAATAGTCCATCTTAGCTTAAAACAAAGATTGGCAATATTTCATCTAGGTAAGAACAAGTTTAGATTTTCTCGCTTGTTTTGGAAGAACGTCTTTAATGTTATTCTAATGCAACTCTTTGAATGCAACTCTGACATTTAAATTATAGCTAGCAAAAGCAATAATCAACAATAACTGCTTTTTATTATAGCATCATTCAAATGTTTTAAATAGAAAAAGAGAAGTTGAAGAAAACATGTTTCTAGGATTATCATAAAATGTTTTTTTTAGACCAAACAGAGCCTGAGTGTTGGCACAGTAACATAATATTTTATCTGAAGATAAAATCTTCCCACAAAGGAAAAATAGACACAGGAAAGCCTGAAGAGTTGTTTCTACCAGTGTCCTTTTCTGGTGACAGAGCTATTGGAAACATTTCAGAGACAATTTAGGGATTGTCGTCCCTAATATTGTAAATATGCTAAGAGTCAATAAACCCAAAAGGTGTGAAGGTCATGAGGAACAATGTGAAGAAAATTGTTTTGTTTTCTTGTTTGGTTAGCAGCACAAGAAGAGTTGAGAAATCAGAGCTGCTATTTGGAGAAGTGCTAAGGAGAGTTTTGGGGTCTGGATGTTCACTGGGATCTCTGGATAATTGCTGTATTAATCATCAAAGTGAAGAGAAGGAATTAATCCTGGAAATTTTGCCCCCTTTTTGATGGATTGTGTGGGGTCTTCTATTTCTATTTATATTATCTTGCTCTTGTCTCCCAACCTCAATTATATGACTCTTAAACACCCCCAACTCTACTCCACCACTACCCACACTGAAGGACATCAGGAAAATAAATTTTACATTACAGACAGCAAAAAGGAACAGAGATTTCTAAGCCTTCCTTCCCCAGACTTTCACCTCAATACACTGTCCATGTTCCCAGCTTTCGAAGCTGCAGTGTCTCCACTTCCTTCACTTGAAGGTCACTGAAAGTATTTCACATCATCCCACGAGCAAAAAACTTTTCATGCATTACTAAGTCTGCCACCTTCTTCAGTTGTTCACATAAGTGAGATATAGCAGTGATACCGAGAAGTAACACTGCTTAGGTCTGCATATGAGGCATAAATGGTTTATTTTCAATTGCATATGTTTGTGCCGTACATGTCACCTTTTATATCTCTAAAAACTCCCAGCCTAGCAGGCAGTTCTTCACACTCCTCCAAGCCTGACTTTCTGACTACTGATACCTGACACAAACAAGCTTTGAGTGAAATATGTTGGAGGTGTGTTTCTATAAACTAGGTATGACATATGTTCCTGTCAGAAAGATACCACTGGTATAAGCAGATCATTTATTCTCCTGCATTCACATAAAACTAGCCACTCTGTCATAAACATATCATTCTCCTATCAGACAAGGCATTCACTTCAGGGACATTCACCTCAAATATATTTGACCTCTCCACTCCCTGCTTCCCCTTTCTTCGCAAGGATGCCCAATCTGCATGAAAGGTGTACAGCATGAATCAATAATTTATTGATAAAAATAAAAATAAAAAAAAAAATAATGCTCCTGTGATACCAACAACAATGGCATTAACAAGATAGGTGGGGACCTGGTCAGGTTTCATGCTGTGGACTCCAAAGACTGACACTGGATATCACCACCATAAGAATAAGAATGAGCAAAAAGGTTCATTTGTAAAATATAGATGCCAGCGAAAAGGCTTAAAAGTTACTGTATTATCAGGGGAGGGAGAGATGCAGGAAGATTAAACTTTTCTAAAATATATCTTTTTCTCTCATATTCTCACAGAATAATATTACTTTTAATCTTGATATAGCAAATTATTAAAATTCAAGTTTATAAAAGCTATAAGGCAGACTAAGTCAAAAGCTGGACACTTTTATTTGATTTTCCTTCCTCCTCTTTTTCCTGTCTGAACCTCTGTGCTTTGAATAAAATGAAGACAAGATTCTATTAATCTCTCATCTGTTTCTGCAAAACCATACCTAGACTGATAGGTCTTTACAGAGTAAATCCTAGCCTCCTACATTGAACTGCAGCAATTTCACTTCACTTAAAATGGGAGTAGTGAAAAAGCTTCATAGCTCAGGTATTTGCAAGCATCTGGATTGCAATGAGCCTTTACACCAGACGTTAATTAAGACTCCATGTGATGGAACGGGTGTTCTGTTACTAAAGGAGCAGACCACTACATTGCAGCCATTTCACAAAACCAGCAGCACAATCACACTGAAATTCCTCCCAGCAGGCTGTTTTTCTGGTCAGACTAGACTGTCACAATGTGCTGGTGATGGCTTCTCTCAAGGGGGCACTCGATGCCATTATTGAACTTGCAGAGGAAAATGAGCTGGGCACTGTTTAAGGTTGGTACCAAAGACAAACAAGGAATTCAAAATAATCCTTTTGACAAAATCCTCACAGTAGAAGCCAAAGATTGACTTATGTCTTATCATTAATAAGGTCAATTTGTTTTAAGCATTCTTATAAACTGCCATGAATATTTAATGGTAACATATATTTACCATTAAACCTGTAGAAATTAGTGTTTGTTTTAAAACCAGGAATGTTAACCACCACCATACTAATGCAGTCTTCTTCACCTACCTTCTGTTGTTAGTAGATGACCTGGCATTTTCTCCAGAAACAAAAAAAACCCACATTATGCTTATAACCTCCTAAACATGATCACTTCTTCATTTATTTTTACACTAATTATAGACATTTTCAATGTCAAACAAGTTATTGGATTAAAAAATAATTGTCACCAGGGAAAGTAAGGGAATCAAAACAAATTGATGATAACGGACATTTTCATTCATTCCAACCCCAGAAGTAATAAAGAAAGAATTAATATTGGCGGGTTCTGGTTTTCTTACTTTGCTTTATTTTAACTCATTTCAACTTCATTAGTGGGAGATAAAACTTGAAGTTTTGTTTATACATCACCAAACAGTACTGCTGAACTTCATACTAGAAAAGACAACATGACTGTGAATGACTTCCTCTCAAAAATTAAATCTATCAAGATACTCGTGACCTGGAGGCACAGCCGTCTAATGAATAATAAACTCCTCCAGCTGAAGACAATATATTTGAGGCAATTCAAACCTAAAACGTAACTATTAGTCCCACATACTCATCAAGACAGATTTAAAAACTTATTTCATTGACCAAAACATTTAAATATCCATTGGTACGGATCTGTGCATCTGTACATATAATCACAGATGAAAACGGATACAGAAAGTTTTTCAATTTGCCATATAGAAAGGTATATTTATAATATATATCTATGTATCTGTATGAGGATGAAATATTTAAAAATATATTCAGCTTGCTCCAGAATCACCAAATTTTAAAGTGTTTGTCAATATGTGACCACTTTGCAAGGATCACATACACCAATCCTTTTACCGAAAACAGGAAATGTGTTCTTGTAGTTGCTTAGTATTGTGGTTTGGGGACAAATTGCATTATTTTCTTCCCTTGATGCTGCACTTATCTAGTTCATACAGTAGTCACATAGGCTAAACATTAAAATCCTGGAGATCCCAAATGAGATAGCTGAGTACCTTTGTTTGAGTTCAAAGCCCCAGTTTAGTCATTCAGCTTCCACACTTTTCCCAGAGGCTAGGTGTTATCTTCCTTTCAAACCACATTTCTGTGGAAAAACAGAAAAACTTCCTAAGTTGTTAACACCGCTATGACAAAAACCAACCAAAAAAAAAACCAAAAAAAGAGTAATTCCTACTTTCTACATCTTAAACAAGCTTTTTGCAGTGCATGTCTCATGACACGTCCATGGCGACTTCTTCACCCACATGGGTGTTATAGGAAACCTCTACCCAAAGAACTCACAGCTCTCATTGTTTGCAGCTTTGGTGAATTCATTGAAGTGAATCACCTTCGAAATTAACATCCACAGTTTAATTGAAGCTTCCTGCTAGCTGCCTGCATATGACACTGAGAGTTACATACAGAATCCACAAAACGTCTCCATTAGACGACTGAGCAGAGGAAATTTCTGGATGCTCAAACTGCCAGAGGATTTGTAGCTATCTTTTATGTGTGTTCCTGTCTGAAGTACCTTATATGAATTTACTTAATGTTTTCTCAGAAATGCAGGAAGAGAGACAGGATGTGATAAGCAAAGTTTAGCTATGCTATGACTTAATTAAATGTAGTCATCTGGGAACTATCTGACAATACCTCATTCCAAGGAGAAGGAATTCCATTCCTTGTTGTATCATTACATTTTTTGAGCTATTATCACACACATAAACATACACACAAACTTTTTCTTCTCAATTTTTGCAAGTATCATCTAATCTAGTGGTTTGATTATGCTCCCCTTCTGGAAAATGAGAGCAAGGGAGCTAAGGGAAGAACACTGGTTTAGACTAGGAACCCCAAGAATAGCTATAAGGGCAAAGACGTGGCTTTCACTCACATGGATATAGAAAATGTCAACGTCCTCCATCTGTTCTAAATAGATTCATTAAAATGCCTTTGTGTGATCTCTTTAAAAAACTAGTATGGCATGGGAAGCCAACAACTGTACAGATGTTATGGAGAATAGATGTTTTCAGCATGTACTATTTTAATATTGTAAACAAAAAAAAAAATTATTCAAGACCATGTAAGCATGAAAAGTATCATTATAAGTTAAAACACAAAGAAATCTAGCAAGGCAAGTGTATCAAGAGAGCAAAGAGTGAAAAACTGAAAACAGCAAAGACAACATATCTCCTCCTGATCATTACCCTTTAACCTTCCCTCTCTCCCAGCCTTCAATATTGCATTTGCAGTGAATCAAGGAGAAACTGAGTGTAGTATATCTAGGCAGGAAAACAAAGAAAAGTTATTCAGCACTCAGAGAACAGAATACATGCAAGAGACCTGCATAGCCAGACCTCCCGCTGCTAACCCCAAGAACTTCATTCCCAGTGAAATGTGTCAGAACAACTGAGAAGGCATACAAAAAAAACCCCACTAAAATTGTTTTATTTGTAACCTTTTGTTTTCAATACTTTATCTTCATGTAAGCAAAACAATCTATGTGTTTTATTGTTCGAGCTGTCTATTGCCAGAGGATGTGGTGAAATCAGAAAACTTTTGGATGTGCTGTCCCCTTGGCAGCAGGAGATGAGCATAAAATGATACGTTCAAACAGGCCACGAGCTGTGCTCCAGGATGAGCTAAGGGTACACCCTGCTAGTGGGTCCTTGTGCTTCTACGGAGTCCTCTAAGGCACGCATAAATATGTAGTTCTTGCCTAAGAGGGGAAAATATGAAAGAATGTAAGAATTTGCACTGAGATCTTAAAATGGCATTGGAAGTCAGCTGCAGAAAACAATCCTGACTGTATCAGGACACGTTGGCAGACAGTTTTTGTGAACTTCCATTGCTCTTACGTTGTTATACATTCTGAATGACTTCTGGTATTCATCTTTCAGGCACTAATTCATTATTTGCATTCTATTGTGATCCTCCACAGTATCTTCTGATTTGGGATCAGTAAAATATTAATATTTTAATCCATTCTGGGGAGAGAAACAAGGGAAAGAAATCCTCCAGCATTCTACCAGTCTATATATAGAAAAAGTATGTACATTCTACGAATTCCTTAGCACCAAGCTTTTACACTTTAATGTATTCATGAGGAATTGGGTGGGTGGGGACCTGATTTTGTTGTAAAGTTTATATGATTATTGAGTAAAGACAACAGAGAGATCTTAGTTAGTCTGGGTGATTCCATTTCATTTCATCTCAGGGAAAAAAATCCACTCAGGATTTCTTGCTAGCACAAATTCAATTCAGCATTTACAAAATATCATTAACAGCAAAATTTCAGCCTGTGATGATATAAGTAGTTGGCTCTGCTTTGACACAATCAGCTTGCACTTCCGTTTGGAAAAAGATGCAATGAAATAACTGAATAAATATCTTAATATCTCCCTAATATTTTAACGTCATCAGTTTCTGTCTGGGTCATTCAGTTAATAAAGATAAGAAACAAGGGTAACTGGCAGGATAATTTTTAAGCCTGTTAGAGAACAAGCAGCCTTACCCTATAGGCACCCTCTTCCTCTACAGCTGGTGTTACTTCAGTCGAAGCTTTTCTCTAGTCTATATCTACCATTCATAAGAGGCACTATTCATTGCAAATAGATCCCTGGTTATTTTTTCTTAATCATAATGAACTCACTCAAAATAACAAACCATAGTTTCCATATTAATGAAATTTCATTATTTTCAGCAGTTTTCTTTGATAGCTAATGTTGCACTTGAAGTGCAAAATCGTCACTGGTCAGACATGGGCAGGGTTAGTGCTGCCTGCCTTGTCCTTCAGTCCATTTATATACTGCAGAGAGGTGCTTCCTGGTGATATCTAGTCATATCTTGGTTTTCACTCAAGACCAGCTTCCACATGTAACCTTCACTTACTCATATTTGGAGAATCACTTATAATTACATCAAATAACTGTAAAGAATTCTACTTAACGTTAGCTCTTGATAGAGACTACACAATGGATAACAAGCGATAGTGGAAATAGTAATCTCTCAGAAACTAGTCATGCTTCCTTAGATTTAGGGGATCTCATCACATAAGGCCATTCAATTTGTCCATAAATGGAACACTAATTTAAGGTATTTTTAGAAGCCATGGACATTTTCTCCAATAGTTGGTCTATGGAAGATGAATATATATGATATAAATAATCCAAAGATACGCAAAGACAAACCTTTAAAGAGTTATGCTAATAATAAGGCATTTCAGAATATGGTGTTTATATTAGTCAACATGGCTGCCAGATCTAAAAAGTTTATATGTACATGGACTGTATTAGAACTCCTCTTTTAGATCACCTACAGTGCAATACAAATCCAAAATTATCAAAGCAGAACACAAGAAATTATCCTTGCAGGTCATGCATTCAATTGTTTCTGTAAGGATTAACTAAAAAGGTGGCTTCCTACAATTTAAAAGGAAGACTCAAATAAATATCTAAATACCTGGTCCAATTTTCAGTAAAGCTATCAGAAATTCTCACTGGGAGGTGAACTCCTAAACACGTGGCTAAACTTTAACTGGCAGACCACTACACTTTACAGGACCACATTCAAAGTACACACAAGTCAATGAAATAATTCCTGATTTAGTGAGCTGTAGGCTTGATATAGGCAAGGATGTCTACTCAGATACAGAGCTTTTCTTATGAGGAAAAGAGATCTTCCAATTGACAGCATGCCAGCATCACGGCCTTCCAGTCTGGCGTTCCTACCTGGGGCCACCAAGGCAGCTCCTGATTCTGTACTGGCTTTTCCTTAGATGGAGAATAAGGTGTATCTCCCCTTCCTCTGCCTTCCTTCTCTGTATTTTTATCATAGACCTAGACAAAAGGAGGATACTGGGATGTGAACCTGTATGTATCTTCTACTGATTAAACAGAAAAATGTGAAGGTGCAATAGCTACCAAAACAAAGCCATCATGCAAAATTCATGTAGTAATCAAGTGCAAAACAGGTTGAATATGTGCATATGTGAACACACATGCACAATATTGAGGATTTTTGTCAGCTGCCACTATTCATCTCTTTCTTCCCATATCTGACTCAGTAGCTGAGTCCTGGGAGAAAAGTACGTCCCCAATCCCATGGCATGATTCACCTTCATTGCAGAACTGAATTCTAGCCCTCCCTCCAAAATCAGTTTTGGTACACACACTGCATCTGTAACTCCTCTCAGCCAGCTCAGGCTGCTGAGCAACGTGGAGTCAGGAGCACCACCGTGTGGCACCTAGGAAATAAAAAGAAAAACTGACTGCAACCAGAAGAGCAACTGCAGTGACAGATAAAACTGGTGAGAGAAAGTTGCTACAAAAAGCCACAAAAAAAATATTTTTTTTTTTAAATAACTACACCTATGTGCCTTCTTCAGTGTTTTTTAAGAAAATCTAAGTATCTAATAATGCAGGTAGTGAGCTAGTAGATAGATAATATGCTGTGTAGCATGTGTAGGTGTGAGACCAAGGAGGGAAGATATTTTGTGGGTTTCTTGGTTTCTTTTAAAACAAAGACAGTGTTAACATTTGGCAGTGAAGATTCAGTTGCTATAGTTACATTCATAAAACATTGCCTGGAATATTGCTAAATTTGGCTTCCCAAGCTTCCATGACACAATACCGTTTGTCATAAGAACATGGCAGGTTGTCATCTGGAGGTAACTGCTTATCCCTGTGACATGCTGAATAAGGTACCAACGCCAGATGAGGCCTGCGTGTAAAGTTGCCCAAGGAAAGATCTAACATACAGCATTGTCTTTCCACTCAGCAGAATAATCCTTTCAAACTGAATATTTATTAAAGGGAAAAAAAAAAAAAAAAAAAAAAAAAAAAAAAAAAAAGAACAAAAAAAAAAATATTGACACTTTTTGGAGTGCAAATGAAATACCTTTTGAAAAAAAAAAAAAAAAAAAAAAAGAAAAGACGAAGATGAGCCAAAGCTAAACCTTTTTACCAAAGAGGACAATACTGGAATAATCCATAAAATGCTGTGCTGATACAAAACAGCTGTTTTCCACAAAACACAAGGAAGCACTGGAAGGTGCAGGAAACAATGACATACACGAAGCTTACTTAGCTATATATATCACAGGTGTGTAACAACTTGCAATTTCTGCTGCTTCCCCACTATCTTCCGTTCCTCCACCCAATATTTTGAAGTGGATACAGTATGTTTCTTTTCCTAACCTGTTTTTACTGCCTTTTCTATATATTTCTACCTCTCCTCTACACAGAAAGACAGTTTATATGTCCTACAGACATTTGTGGCACAATTCAGACACCTGGAGGCTGCAGCAGAAGGCAAAGCAATTGTTCCTTTGGGTAACAAGTTTCTTGCATTTTGCGTCATCAAAAATGAATAGGATGGCTGGGCAGTACTGAACTCTCGTCAGCCCCTAGCAAACTCATGTTCAGTTTTAAAACAATCACCTTTGTGCTCTGTCCCATTCCCCTTTAAATGTCTCAGAAACATCGGCAACCTGTTCTACTGCTGTTTTCCAAATCTCCTCAGAGCACTGCCTTTCCTGATGCCTATAAAACACAACAGTGGTTAAGCTTCTGCTGTGCTGAGGATCCTGACTGTCATCTTAACTAATAGAACCACTTCCATTTCCCATCTGTCTGTGTCTGCCAGCTGTAGCTTACACCTCAAATGCAAACTCAGAGTGATAACCATTTTTTGTTCTCCGTTTGGACAGCTTCTCCAGTCAACAATAAGATGCTGCAGTGATACAAATATTTTGATGTGCGAGGTACATCAGATCCACTTTGTTTGGACAACAAGAAGAGTTACAGTCAAGCCATTATTTGCTTAAATGCATGTAGGTAAAAATATAATGCAAGTAATTAGTTTCAAAGACATAGAGCTAAAAAAAATCTTATCTCTGTAAAATAGTGTTTTATAACAGTGATAAGAAATAGTCTTCCTATATTTTTGAAACGTAACGAAATCAAATGAAATAAGTAAACTCAATGTTTTAACCAGCTGCAAAAAAATCCCATATTTCACATACCGAGCTTTTTAATATAGGACTGTGCTACTCAAATGCTAAATTGTACCCTTCATTCAGGCTATGAGTAAATTTTACTGAGAAATGTCCCAGGTTCCAGCCATATGACATACTCCTGTGAGACCCTGTATTTCCTACCTTTCTTCCAAGTTCCTGAGATGTTGAAATGAGTTTGGTTGAGGAAAGCAGGCTCCAATGCTGGTAAACAGCTATGATAATCTCATTGCTGATCCCGGTATCGAGAGACCTATCCATTTGCCTCACTTGTGTGCAGGCAGATCCCCCAACAGGCAGGTGGGCTAACCTTCTTCTACAAGAGACTATATGTGCATCTCCAAACACGAGCTTATCTTCCAGAAAGAAAAACAAATTATGTTATATGGTGAAACTATAACTGATTTCTCAGTTTACAACAACAAATGCCTCAGGTACCCTTTACACAATTAATATTATAGAATTAGTGTAACAAATTCTGATGATTGAAAAAAAAAAAAAAAGAAGAAGAAAGCCTACACTTAAAACTACAAGAGAAGAGTTCCACTGGAAATAAAATATATACTCCTGTACTACAGAATTAGTGTGTAGGCATCCTTACATGCATGGTTTACTACACTGTAGAAACTACATGTGAAAAATTGTCTAGTTTTCAAAATGCAATATACAGTGACATAGATTTCGATAAACTTTAAGTAGCCCTGTCTAGTTTTCTACTTTCACAATGTGCAAAAAAGAAGTACTGTGTAAAAAGTATCAGGCTCTGGTCTGATTTACAGCAGTGTAAGTCAAAAAAGGATCCCAGACCAAGTCAGAAACTCAAAACAGGAATCACAGAATGTCTCCAGAGAAAAAACATCTCTATGGCTACAGTTCACAAAAGCTATATATCAGAGTTATTATTTGAATTCTGGTCAAGCTTAGGCATCAGTCTAGATCTTGGTCACTTTCTACCACACACTCATAAAAACACACGCTCAGAAACAGTCACCAGACCAAAAAGAAAAAGGGAGAGCAGCAGTGAAGTGGTTTGCTGAAGGAGCGCCAGCACTGCCAGGCACTGCAGAGCTGGGAGTCAACCCCAGGACACCCTGGGTCCTGACTAATGCTGCTGCAAGCTGCCACCCCCAGCTTTGTACCACCGCAACTTTCTACTTATAGCTGGAAATCACAGAAAAACAGTATTTCTAAAGAGATTTCTCACTTTTCTGATGGCATTCTGAGCTGGAAAAGTACTTTGTGTTTTTTCTTCTCATCTTTCAAGTATTATTTTGATATGTTATCTTTTTGAGACCAGCTTGCTTTTGGAAGTACGGAAGTTTGCAACAATAACAAATAACCAGAAGAATATCAGTTTTTGTTTGGTGTTTAATGCAAGGAACAGTGGAAACCCTCCTGCTTGTACACACAACAAACATTTTGAGCACAGCTGGCTGCGTGTTTTCCTGCATGGCTGTGTTGCCATCACTAAACATGGTAGGCTGTGGTCTCACCAGTATCCCTATCAGCCAAACATTTAAATGTTCCTCATTACCCTTTCCATAATGTTGCAAGAGACAGGAAGAGAACAGTTGGACATAATCCTAAAATATAACCTACTGCATCTATTTCAATGCCTTCAGGGAAAGATTTCTTCAGTGGGCATGTGGGAGAGAGAAGCGGTTTCTTTCTCCCACATGGATGTTCCTTTCCACTTCACTCTTCTCCCCGAACAGTAAATCATGGCAATACCAATGATTAAAAAGACAATATGAACATATGGACTTTTCTAATTGCTGTCCTGCTGCAGCTTATTAAAATAATAATACAATTTATTTATGTAGCACCTGTCTGTGAAAGCATCCCAGACACTTTAAATATAGACCAAAACACATGATAAAAATAAGTACACACAAGAAGAAAACAGAAATCATTAAACATGATTCAAAATAATAAATATCACCAGTGTGCCTTGAAAGCTGCATTTTGATTAAAATAATCCCATAAAGCTAACTGCCTAAAAGAACCTTTTCAAGTCCCAGGAGAAAACCTTGCAACACACCAAAGCCACAAGAACAAAGATAAACTGTTGTCAACTTTTGCAGTGTTAAAGCAACGCATTTTTAACTCTCAGAGGAAAAGCCCCGATGAGTGCTATTCACATTACCTTAGTGCCTAGACAGTAATAACAGCCAGGACCAGATCTCCATTAACCCAACCACTGTGCACATGTAACACACACTGAGAGGCACGGCACAAGCCCTGTGCCGGGAGGGGAGACATCCCTGCCAACCCCACCAAGCCTTTAACCTCAGCTGTGGCAGCTCACAACGTCACATACGGAGGTCCTAAGGAACCTCCTCTCCCAGTCAAAAATGGCTACTGTAAAGATTAAAAACTCATGTCACACGTAGCTTGTAAGCCACATATAAATGGGAGGGAAGAGAAACCAGAGAGACAGGAAGTTGTTTTCATAAATTCAGTCTCCAAGGCAGTGCCAAAGGCAGAAATACAACTCGGATCTCCCGTGTCTGAACCTGTATCTGTTTCTTGAACTTGACAACAGCCACGACAACTGATTGTAAATATGAGAGCACAACCTGAGAATCAAGCTGCTATTAAACCACTTGACGCACAAGGAAAAATGTGATGTGATGCATAATTGTAGTGATAGCTAAAAAAGTGAATCCAGCAGTGAATACAGAGTAGAATCTCATCTTTTCTTCTAAGGCTACAAAATTATAATTTTATCATTCTATTCTATTATAATTACTGCATTTTGGACAGGCTGGTCAAATACTCAAGTAGCTCAGCAAAACCATGTTGTTACAGTCTGGACTTGAGCTCAAGCAAGTGAGCATCCAATGAATACACAAGATGGAAAGTGAGGGCCAAGCAGTCTTCCTGGGAGGGGAAACGCTAGGCATGGACACAAAGCTCACTGAGCTTAAATCTGGCCCTTTTGAAATCATCAGTATTTTTTTTCCTCTATGTTCTCCATAACATCATATCCTACACAATAAACAGCCTGGATTTTTTCTGTAGACTGGACAGTAGATCTTGTGGTGTGAAGAAATGGCTTGGAGGTATGCAGTTGGTCACGGAGGCACCTGGTTTTCTCAGCAACATTGCCAAGCCAGGCAAGTGTGCAACAGCACAGGATGCCAAAGCACTCATATAGGTCAAACTGCCTCTTGTCAAAGCCCCTTAAAATATAACTGACTGCATAAAATTTTGTAGTTTATTAAATAGAAATAGGCTTCTGAATACACCATCACACACAAAGCAAAACAATTTCTTTTTACATTATGGCTTGATTATGTATATTTATGTATGTTACTGCCCTATACCAGGCATTATATCAAAGCAAATTCCCTCATGTTCCTTTCCTAGCCTTTCCACCAGCCAGACCTGTCACTTCTGAGTGACCTAGGTTTTGACAACATGATTGAACGGGTCTGTAACATGTCACTCCTGCTCCTGTCGCAAAGCAAATGAGAGGAACATTGCTGCCTATTATCAGCAGTATCAGGGGCCAAATTTTAGCAAGACATCTCTAAATGGCAACATTGGGGAAAAAAAATGAAGTGCATTGCGGCTATCAGTGACCCTAAGATCTCTGTCCATAACCAGAGTGGGACCTCATGACAGCTGCCCCATAGATTTAGGCAGCTCCAACCTGCTCGGATGAGACACAGTCCAGAGCATCCAAGCTGACAGCAGAACCACCCACAGCAGAAGCTCTGTTGTCTGGTGACCTACCATACCATAGGCTGTTGAAATCTGAAAATACTGACGAGGGCTCTTCTGTCCCTCTGTGATAAGAAAGTCATTGCTGAATGACAAGAGGGGACTATGACCCAGCTGAAGCCAGACTGAAATTCTCAGTATAAATCAATGCTCCTCATAATCAAACACTCATGAATCTGAAGAGACAACAAGACCTTGCTGTTTCATCAGTTTTGCAGCTTTCAGATCACTGTCCCTGTCTGAAAAAAAGTTCATACAAATTAATAAAATAATCAAGATCTGTATATTATACCTCCACTGGATTTTGATTTTCCAAAACCACAATTTTTCAGGAATAATGATAACAATTTTGTAATGTTGGGCAGAAAACAGTTCCTTGCTATTTACAGTATCATGGCAATTATTGTGCACGAGGCAGCTCACAGTCATACGTAAGTATGAAAAGACAGATAAAGAGCTCAAAAAATAAAAATAAATATCTTTTTCACCCACATGTTGTATACCTATCTCCTGTTATACTCAGCTCTCCTTATAGCACATAGCACTGGATAGCCATGGAGAATGTGGTCTTGCCCCAGCAGAGCTGATCCGAGGGTGGATTATCATCCTTCTAACATTATCACTGTCCAGAAGGGAGAGACTGTGTCTCCTGTCCTATTTATCCTGGAAAAAAGACATTACAGCAGTGGAAACTTTTAAATCTATTTTTCACAAGTCTTGTTTCCATCATTTGAAGGCAACGACATGTCTCTCTGCGCTATAGTGATGAGACAAAGATTTGTGCAGCACTTTCTCCAAACTTGAGTGTGCAATTGTATGAGTCATTTGTTTTCCAAAGTCCCCATTGTTCATGTTTCAGAAACTATTCAGTCTGAAGGATTATGCGTCCATGGTTAACAATATACTGATGTTTACTTCACAGTTTTCAACCACCCACATTTACCAAAAAGAATACACACTGTGGCAGCTGTGCACAAAGCCATCATTCCCATGAGACAAATAGTATACTGCTTACTCTCAGACAAACAATATAGAAATTGATTTGATTTGATTTAATCTACATGATTTCCAGATTTAAGGTCCAGCTACCCCCACCCCCCAATAATAAAACTGATTGTGCATCATGAAAAAAAAAATAATAGAAATCCAAACAGCAAGTCAGAAAGTACAGTTCTCAGCTGGATTGTTCTCAAATCTCCAGATGCCAAACATTTTCTAGTACTAAATAAGGTAAAGCCAATTCCCCAGCTATTGTTAGTATACAGACAAGGTATTTTACAAAGGCATGCATTCATTTCCATAGGCAGGGTCCTCAGCTGGCCATGCCCAGCCATGGGGAACTGAGGTCTCACTCACTGGACAGAGAAGCCCCATTCCCATGCCACTCAGCATTCGGAATACAGACCGTATAAATCTTACTAAGGTCACAAAGTGGTTCCTGTTCCTTTGCAATGCTTTCCCTCTGTGCTGAACAACATTTTGGAGATGCTCTCTGCTCATGGCCCAGTTCACAGCAGGCAGTCATGAACACAAGAAAAATCAAACCCTGAAGACCTATCAGACCCAAATCAATAACTATGTTGAAACATTTTTTAACTTTTGGTTCATTCTTTTATGTTCCAGTGCAAATAGACCAATGAAATAGAGACACAAAAATAATGCATTCATCCAGGAAGTCTCTTCCTGCAAAGGAAAAAATCCCAGGCCCAACAGCAACCAATACAACTCTTACATGCAGGCTTCCAGAGCAGGGGACGACTTGTAGACCAAATTCCCTAAGGATGCAGAGAAGTGGCAGTATGACAGCCTTAATCCCTATGGTCACAATGCAACATTATGTGCTGTAAATCAATCACAGTTGATTGTTAAAAACAGTAAAAAGTGGAGACACTAATTTCTGTACATAATTTACCATTATGAATCAAAATAGAGACTTACTGTTGCTTCTCCCCCAAGGAATAATTCCCTCAAAGGGAAAGAGGACACACCTGGAACATATTTATGATTCAGTGGTCTCAGGGCTGAGGCCAGCATGAACATCTTGCGCAGTTACAAGACAGTGGCGAGTTCTACAAAGAGAAAATAAATAAGAGGTCAAAAAAATTTAGAGCCAATTTATGCTTTACTTCTGCCACCAAAGCTATAGAACTCAGCCTGGTATCTGTTCCACTTGCTCTGCACCTCATGATCCAGAGAGATGCACAGTGGTTTACGTGCTTCCACTGCCAACATATTCTCCATTAAATTCATCCTTTGATGGATCCAACCCCAGCTTGAGCCTTGAGGTGCATGAGGCCACGGAGCATCTCCATTATAGCTCTGTTACAGAAGAAGGACTTCAGAACCCTCCCAACCCTGATGCTTTCTCACCTTTCTTCCCAGTCCTTGCGAGCCTCATTTCTGTGTGTAATATCCCTATGGTAATTTGCAAAATGATATCATAAATAATGCAGAGAACATGCTGGTATGTCTTACTTTCTCTCAGGTACTCAGGGAAAAAAGAAAGCACCAATGAATGCTCCCACACTTACCCAAAATGGCACAAAGGACTCATATTCTATCTAGCCCACTGCATGTGCAGATAATTCTATAACAGCTGCCAGCTAGTTCCTAATCTGCTTTCCACAAATTAAAGACTCAGTGACCAGTGCTCCTTCTTCAAACTCCCAAAAGAGAGAAATCCATCTTTTGAAACGCTTCCAGTTCTGCTTTCAAGTTCTAACAGGGCAGAAAGTGCTGCAAAAATTACTGTTCTCCAGCTCCAGAAAATAGAGAGAAGCACATCAGACAGCAGAAAAAATTCTGTCTCCCATTTCAAAGTTTCAGATCTTGGATTTTATCTTAACTTACCCTGATTACTTCATTAGATTACTCTCCACTTGTAAAACAACTACAAAATCATCTCTTCCTCTGGTATGCAATAAATAACATTTACGAAGAATGGTTATATTTTATTTTCTCATCAGAGCTTGAAAGAAACTATTATTAAACTTAAAGATCAATGGCAGAGCAGCTCTGCAGAATTAGCACAGATGCAATATGAATTCTCTTTTTAATCTTCAATTTCATCTGTAAATACAAGCACACAATCTAGGTGTGCATCTCATATATTGCAGCTCAGTGCTAATAAAAATATGCTGGAGAGCAATGTAATGATTAAAAAAAAAACTTTCCAAAGGTGCAAAATGACACAGAAGAATCATAATGATTTTTTACACTGCAGAGTCTTTCTTCAATTACTCAGGAGATAAGGATGACTTGAGGATTTTGTCATTCAATTGCAAATTAAAGCATCACTTCACATGCAGCAGGATCAGGCACTGAAATCACTTGTCAGGAGTTTGACACTTATAAGAGCTTCAGTGTCTGGAACACGTCCTGTCTTTTCCTGCCGACTTGTGTGCCTGGATGAGGCTGCTCTGTGCATTCAGCCACTGGGGTCTCAGTGCAACTGTTCGTCCAGCCAGAAATACTTTCAATAATATAGAGGGAGAAGGAAAAATAAAAGAGCATAGCTCTATCCCCATTTCCTAGGTTGGGATCAATAATTTTGCTCTCAACCAAAATGATTTAAAGAACTATGATTCCTTATGGCTATCAGCTATGCTTATTAACAAAATATTTTATGTATGCACAGAGTATTTTTAACATCAAAGATGTCAGTTGAGGAAAGTGTCACCACTCAAGATATACAAACTGACTTTATTGGTGTGGGTTGTTTTTTGGCATAATGCCCTAGTGGCTAGAGCAATTTACTTTTAAATCTTTCTCTTTCCTGGTGGGTTATTTCTCCCACATTCAAGCCCAGTCACATGGCTATAGACTATTCTGGAGATCGAGATGCATTCCTTCATGTCACCAGATGTGTTCCCTACATTTTCTATAAAAAGATTTTAAATGAACTGAAACAGAAACAGAAACCAAGTTCTTCCTCCATTATTGAACAAGCCTCCCACGTAACCTTTCTACCAAAGTAACCATTCTATTTTCACTCAAAAATAAATATGCAATTTTTTTCATGTGACCTGTAATGGCTTCAGCAGAAGGGGTTAAGACAATGCCACCATAAAATATACCATTATTGAAATTTAGGACAGTATAGTGAAAGACATGACACAGTCCTCAAGTCCCCTCAATCTGTGGGATTTGATGTTTTGACTTCTAGATTCCAGCTGACTTCTCAAATCACAATGTTCTTGGAAGAAATGAACCAAAGACATGCCCTTTTCTGATGACTTTCCTTTGTTTGTGGCCTGATAGATAATATAGGTGGGGAAATTAATCCATGACTATCTCATGAATCTTAGTGAAAACCCTGAGTCATTCTTCAGTGAGAGAAAATAGCGTTTTGTTGGGGTTTTTTAATCTTTGACATTTACATCCAACACCAAGAGATTAGGTAGTTTTCAAAGTGTCTGTCTGGAGGTCTGATATCTAATTCACCACACCTTTCACCTTTAACGGTTTCTGGAATCAAGACCAAAATTATTTTACACAACCACATTTTAAAAACTATGGAATTTAGCTATGCATTGGAACATAAATAGGAGCAGAGAAATTGTAGCCAAGTGTATCAGGACCACCAGTACAATAACATCTTTCCAATGTCAACATTAAAAGGAAGCTTTTAAGATTAGAACTGAAAGCCCTGGCAGAAAAATGCATTGCACTAAAAGTACTACAAACCCCTTAGTACTTAGGGAAACAGTAACTAGAACTACACCAAAGCTGTGAAGGTTTCCATTCCTAATTCCAGAAATCCTAGGAGCTACTGACTGCAATCATGAAGTGTATGGACACAGGAAAAACAGGGTTTCAGTTCTAGCAATAAAAGTTGAGTGAATTCCCAGCACATCCGTTCAGGCCCACTGACAGGTGGCTTGAAGCAGTCTATCATTAAACTAGCAACGCACCCTCATGGGAAGTGCAGCAAGAAGAAACACCTTTTAGAAAACAAAGTACTTTTTCTCCACCCATTAGGCTTTATTCGTTACAAAGAAGCACCATGCAACAGAGACAAGCAGCTTCTCCGCCTCCTAGTCCTAATTATACATGGCTGCAGCAATCCAATTGCTCGACTACAGTGGACTCTTGACTCAGGCAAGAGAGGAATTACAAAGAGAATAAAGCAATAAGGCATTGCCCTTACCCTCTTCCCATCATCCCACTGATATGAAATAAACACATCTGGCTTTAAACACAAGATACCTCAGTACATGGACTGCCCAACATCTTACAACGGCCACTGGTAATTTCCAAAACTAAGTTCTTATCAAGAAAGAAAAAAATTGGTTTAAAAAAGCATTCAGTTTCTTAACATATCAATTGACTTCACCAAAATATTTTCTGTCTGGCAGCTTCTGAGGTTTGACATTTTATAATAAGCTGAAATTTATCCATAAATGGCACAAGCTGATGTCCTAGTCCCTTGGCACAAGTCATCATGTCTTCCTATACTCAGAAGTCTCTGATTTGCAGTACCCCTCAGGCACGGAAGCAAAGCTCAAAAATTCACTGCACCACTCACACAGGTCAGACCTTACTGTAAGTGGGAGCTTTTATCAGCAAAGACTTTTAAAACAACTGTGCCTGAAGTTTTGACAGTTGTCATAAATTATGAGGATTCTTGCTTCCAGATAAGACTTTTCCCCAAAAGCTACACTAAACATTTAATTGTCCATTGAGACTAAGTAAGGGAGAAGGAAGGGAGGAGTTGCACATCATGATGTGAGCAATGAGGAAAAAAAGAACTAAAGAACGTACAAGGCAAGGAAACACTTAAAGCCAACCAAGTGAGTAAAAATTCATGAGGCAAATACAGAATTTTGCTAGAGTGAAAGTAGGCCTCCTTTTCTCACTCCTACAATGTTTGCCTTTCTGAGCCTTTTTTCAGAAAAGCAGACAGTGGTACTTCTAACAGTGCATCAGTTTTGCGAAAAGCAATTACCTGCTTTGCGACATAGTGAATCAACCACTGAGACATCTAGCCCAGAATTGTGAGAAAGAGGCTGCAACTACAATCCAGAAGCATTATTTTTACTGTTTATTCTTGCACTCCCTTTGTCCTTACTGAACACACCACATCAAGCAGAATTCTGCTGGAGAATTACACTCAGCAATCACAATAAATATATTCACTCATCCACAGGAAGAAATCTTGCCTCCACATGATTTCAAGAGGCCTACAGAGATGAAAGGAAACAACCGATTCTCCTTCACAGGTTCTCCTGGAGGATGTAAGAAGAAGGGAAAGACAAATAAGAAAATGTGCCTGTCATTCAAGGGAAAAAACAAAGCAATGAAAGAAAATGGAGGGACCATCAAGAAGGCTGATGCTTGCTTAGCTTGCTCCTGAGTCTCAGTGCCTGATTGAAAGTGCTGCCTGAGAAAATTGAACCCTTTCCAAACAGCTTTCTGCTCCGGTGCTTTACAGAGGAGTCTTGCCTTGTGTCCAGCCAATTGGAGGAACAAATCAAGAAAAAAAGTCAATTTCTAGGTCATTTTGAATCTTAAGAAAAGGATCAGAAACATGAAACAAACCTAGACATCAGATACTTTTTTACAGGCTACTTTCTAGACATTATTCCAAAAGATCATTTCAGAACATCAGTTGACCTGTGGATGTTTATGATGAGAAGCCTCAATCAGAAATCCAACGTGAATTTCAAATAACAGAGGCTATAAACTGTAAGCACAACACAGGAGAAAATACACGTAACTGATTCAGTTTCACAATAGCATGCATCTCAGACACATCTATAATCATTCTGCTTCTTAGAAAATATAAAGATGCAATTTTGAGAGCCGTTTGGGATATAAAATCAATACTTTTATTACCAGTTGTAAAAGAAAAACATTTTATTGTCATTTGTTTGAGTTTTTTTTATTTATTTTCTTACTGTTAGGTAATACCTGTGAAACACTTGAAAGCATGAAAGTTGAATTATATATTTATATATGTTGTATGCAAGGTTTTTTCCATTTATATAGATTCATCCATTATCTTGCCACCAATACTGTCCAGACTGCAGGTCCCATTTAAAAGAATCATTTCCTAATATATATAGCAGATCTTCTACTATATAATTAAAATAATCTACTTTTAAATGAAAAGGCCATAGCTAGGCAAGCAGCTAACATAGCCCAAGAATTTCCAAGGAAGGCAGTTAATTGTGCCTATCTGTTTTGCAGCAGTGGCCCAGGGAGAACAACTGTAGGTCTGTTTGCAAAGGCAGTTTGAAGCAAAAGGTAACAGCAGCAGCCAGAGAAACAGTTAAGTTGCAGAGAAGAGAGGAGGCACTAAAATATCTTATCACATTTTGTATTGTACATTAATAAAATTTTATAGAAAAAATATTATTAAGAAGTAAGGCACCACTTACCTTTAGAACTCTTTAGATATCCTATAAAAAATACTTTGACTCCATAATTCCTCATGCAAATTCCAAGAAAGATATATTTGCATAATTCATTCTGTAACTATTTCGTTGAAAATAAACATGCTTCCAGACTTGCATGATGATGCAGAGGTTAGCATCAATTAGTAAATATCTTATTATCTAAACATTTAGTCTTGTTTTGAGATGTATTTCTTGATCAGATGACTGACTCACTGTTTTACCTGTTCTTCACTAATAACATCACTCAGTTTTTACCCCCTTTTTGCATGCAGCATGAATAAACAACATTTGTCTGAATTTGCTGCTTGGAAACGAATGACTGCATATGAAAGGTCACAAATAAGGAGTAAAAAAGGAGTCTCCCTTTTTACAAGGAGTCAAATGGAAAAGATTAGAGTAATGGGTACAAGTTAATCCTGGGGAGATCCTGATCCGAGAGGAAAACTTTTCACAGTGAGAGTAACCAACCATTGGAATAATCTCCCCAGGGCACTGGAGGATTCTCCAACATTGGACACTTTTAAGATTCATCTGGACAGGGTGCTGGGCTGTATTGTCTAAGCTTTTGCCAAGAAAGGTTGGATCCTTGATGTCCCTTCCAACCTATGATCCTATGAATCCATGATCTTAGGAAATATATTAAAAACAGTTCAGTCTCCACAAACATTTCTAATATCATTTAGACAGCTTTAGATTTCAGTTTGATGATACCAATACAGAACCTAGTATCAGCACTATCCTAAAGACAAAAAATAAAGAAGGTGCAAAAATATAGGATAATACTGAGAAAAGCACCCTTTGGGACAAAAATTGGTCATGGAAATAGAAAAAAAAAATGAAACAAAAGGCTTCTTCATGAAAAAACTGTACTTTCTATCACCATTTCTGTTTGCTGGAGAATTTAGGGCAAAGGAAAAACTGTAAGTGTTGATAATATAATGAATCTAGTCAGGATGGAAGCATAGCTCTCCCCGGTCCCTTGCAACAAGGTAAATGGTGCAGCGATACAAATATATCCCTGTAAGTATTTGACACAAATATTTCATTCTAGCCATTAGTGAAGAAACAACCTGACCTATTTCCTTCAGCACTTCCCTCCCCATCTCCCCCAGCCCTCGAGGCACTGGAATACAAAGCTATTTGCATTCACACGACTGGTACTAGTTGTTTTAATACAGGCTCAAAGGAATTCAGTGAAATGTAATGACATCCAACTGCGTGCAATAAATTTATTTTCTACCTTGTTCTTGTCCGATCAGATTTTTACTCTTTCCTGGCCACACTCAAGCACACAGACAAATACTCTGTTTCAGAGACATTTTCCTGGCCTCATCAGCTGTTGCAGATGACACACATTTTGGTCTAAACACTTTTCCAGTCTTTCAACCTTACATAAGGTAAAGAAGAAAGGGAACATTGACCCTTTCAGGCGTGATAAATTCTCCCCAGCAAAGTCAAGAACTGTGAAGAACAGAATCTAGCTCAGTATTATACAACTGGATTTAATTAACCTTTTCAGATTTTCCTGAGAGATTCCTTTGAGTTTACTTCTGGTTTGGCATTTTGTCCATTTTTATTGAGCTGCTGTTTTTTCATATACTTTTTAAAAATCCAGTTCATTCTGGCTGTCTTGGGCCTTTGCCACTTATTCACATGAAAGTCGATCTATTCAAAGAAAGAAGTTTAACCCCAGATACTATGCAGATATTTATAGTTTAGAATAATTACTTCAGTATTTCTTTAATCCTGTAAACAGACACCTTGTTCTTACCTTTTCTTCCACGAAGGCACAGTTAAAACATTCTCAATAACTGATTGACATTTTTGGTTGGTACTACGTAAATATAAGTTCTACAAGCACAAACTAATCTTTAGTTTATGAAACATCGATTATCCACTGGACATCAAGTAACAGTCTGGGAAATGACTGCAAAATATAAAGCAAACCAGGAAAAATCTAAGAAACAAATATTCAAAACTTACCCTTTGCTGTATTGTGTTAGCTTGTCCATAGGTTTTTTTATTTGTCTTTTCCAGAAAGGTCAGAAAATCTTTCAGTTCTACACAGCTGGGAAACAGTGCTTGAGGTATATATGTCAGTTTTTATCACGCCAAATAAATTCTGCAACAGCCACCAGTAAAGCTATTCAAAACAACATTGATTTCCCCATGCTATCCTATAGCTCCCCCACAGGGCTCCAGTACACAGCCAAGGGAAGTACAAGCAATGGGAAATGTGCAAAGGTCTGAAAAAAGGGCTGCTCCCGCTTTCCCCAAGAGGCACATGTCAAATTCCTACAAACTCCCCAGCATGCTTTACTAAAGTTTTGTAGCAGCTTGAATTACACTTTGTTAGAGCATTGTCATCCATGACTACACAAGGTCTTGCTTTAGCTACCTTGCTATAAAGAAGACGAAAAAGGGGGGGAAAATACCCCAGAACTAAGTCCAAACAAAAAATGAAATGCGTCTACCTAGACTTCAATATGTAGATATAGCTTTAGAAATATATTCAAAAGTATCATACTTAAAGACAGAAGTCACTGAACTTCTGCCTCAACAAGAGGAGTCCTATCCTAACAGACAGCGAATGGTGAGTCGGCAGAGGAAGCTGCTGTGATGCCTACCAGAGGTGACTCAAACACCTTTTCCACAGAACGCAATTAAACTTAATTCCTAGGCAATTAATGCAGCCAAAAGAAAGACTGGAACATGGTGATTACTCTAAGACAATGGCAAAGGCAACCTAGAAAATTAGTAAGGGAATGTAAAGCCTATTTTTTCATCAAACATTAATAACAGAAGTACTGCAGTTCCCTCACACTGACTCAGTGTACCAAGCTGACTTTTGAAAATACAGGCTCCTGTATGAGGAAGGTTGAGAATTACTAGATTAAATAACGCTGCTGGTATTGCATCTACCCATTGGAAACTAGTATGTTGATGCAGTCATTAGTGGTAAGTCATTGCTTTGATCCCAGGTGTCTGGGAATTGTGCTTTTGAATAGCATTGCAAGAGGAGTCTTTTGAAATACTTGAATATTTCTGAGCAAGAGCTGACCAACAGCTATCTGTGCTAACATCTACTGCCTAGAATAAAATGAGATCTACATCTGAAATTTATTGGAATTTTTAAAGAAATAACCAGTCATTAATCACCAGTAAAATGGATCCTTAAAAAGATGGCATGCTCATTTGATGGCAAAACCAGAACATCTTACTTAGTTTCAAACACCACGTGAGCTGTAATTTACAGCTTCACATAATTATAACAAAATACATCAATGAAAATAGGAACAAAAACCCCAAAACAGACGCAATTATTTACCAGTTTTGCACTCGACTATGCTGCAAGAGAAATGTGTTTTTTAATAAAGTATGGTGCAACAGATTATACATTATATTTTGACTTCTAGAGTTAGAATTTCTATTTAGAGCTAGAGTTACTCAAGATGATAACTGTTTTATACACTGTTGTATGGAAAGATTTCATTTGAATTTTTTCATGAAAGTCTTAATGCTAAATATTAACTATTTAATTAAGTGTAGAACTAGCGCTTCCAATGTTTAAAAATTCACTTGCATATTTCACTTGCATCTGTCTAAACTAAAAAGAAATCTCTCATTTATATTTCTGCTCTCTTTTTTTCCCTCTGCATCTATTTTTATAATGATAGAAAGCAAAGATTACGGATATTCTGAGTTTGTTTTTTTTTTTTAAGGAAATTTTAGAAACACAAAGGTTTTCTTTCTTTTTGCTTAAGGCTTTTGTTTTGTTTCACCAAAGTGAAAAATGTCAAGTAAACTGGGGACTTTTAAAAATACCATTGTCTTGGTTAATAGACATGTTGCAAAGAAAAATACACGTGTCATCTGTATTTGTTCACAGTATTTTGGGGAGATTTCTCATGAAAGCTTTGTAAAGACAAAATTTTAGTTTCCTGTAAAGTTGATTGCAAAATAAATGATCCGGTAACAAGATGATAATGAACAAAAATATTCCTATTTATTAAAAAAGCCTCACAACACAACACCAACAGTTAAGGTCAGAGCAGTGACTACTACCAAGGACACTGCAGTGAATACTCTCCTACAGTCCTGATCAAAATCTAAGAATTCCACTTACTTGCAGCTAACTGCAGCTACTTTGGAAATTGAAGTGACCCAGCTTTAATAACCGCAGAAGCAAGCCACATAACTACTGGTTCTTTTTCCACAGTTGTTACACATCAATCCCTTGCTCTGGTGTATATAACGGAAAACAGCTAATACATCCAGGGAAATAGATCCTACATTTGCATATTTCAATACGGAAACTGAAGTTGTGTCAAACAGATAAGGCACTCTCTGCTTCACATGCAGTGGTGCGTGCAATATCCTGAGAACCATTGTAGTTCTGGTGAGGGAGCTTAGGCACCCAACTCCCTAAGCCCCTTCAAAAATATTCAGTTTAAAATCTTCTACAGCATAATTGTCTGGCTTATTCCACTTAATTGGACTTGCTTCTTTATTAGAATTGGAAAATGAGCAAACAGAGCTCTCAGCATGGATATACAGCAATGTTTTAGTTTTGCCCTGGAGCAGAAGTTCCCTCAAGGTAGGAGCTACCTTCAGCTCTCATTAAACAGCAGCATGAGCTAGGAGTGTATGGCATCCTGCATATGGCATGTGAGCAACAGTCAGACTGCCATTTATTTTTTTATTTATTACAATTTCACAGTATCTGTAATAATGCTAATAAACACTCATGTTTCTCTTCAGATAACACTGGAGAGCATCCGAAGAAACAAATTAAAGTCTGTGAAGCCTTTGCAGAGACTCAAGTAATTACATCTGGCCATGGAAGTTTTTGACATCTGGGAAGGACTTAACTATAAAAAAGTATTGTGTATGGAAATAATTTTAAAACCACCCGCAGAAGCTGGTATGTTTTTATTCAGAAGATAAAAACACTAAGTCTTTCTGTATGACTGAAAGTATATTTAGCCAAAATAAAACAATTTTTTCATGAATTTATGTTGTACCTATAGTCTGCATACACACAAAATCTTGCAACAGAAAACATCCAGGGATAAATCGTTTTGAGCAATCAATGTTTTATAAATAGTGTCTCCTGTAAGTATGAATATTTCTATTAAAATTGAGTAGTTGATGCACAGATCATCTTGTCCATCAAGATCCAGTTCTACAAAGCCCACCAAAGCCTCTCCACAAACCTCACCTGTTTGTGTACTGTAACCAGTAGCAGTGGCAAACAGTGAAGCACTCATCCAGGCTAACTGGTGAGCCTTACTCACCCCTTCCAATGAAGACAACCCTCTGTTGAACCTGGGAGTAAAACAAGAGCCACATACTGGGTATTTGCCAGAATCTTCTACCCCTTGTGTTGTTTTATTGCTAAACATTATGTTGCATGACTGAATCTCCCTGTTCCAGCCAGTGCTGCTAGGGGTTTTAAGAAAAATATATGCAGAAAATGGTGAGTCTACAGAAGCCTTCTATAACTGTGAAATCAATAGTTCATGCAAATACATAAGCAGTCCAGGATTTCAGTATCCAAAGGCTATAGCAGACATTTACTAATTAGATCTCCTGAGTCAAATGTAGTTACTATGTTTAATATGTAACAGTATCAATTTATAGGGCATTTGAATGATTAACAGCTTTTTCTTTGTTTTATTATATCAAGCACTGTGGGTTATCAAAAGTAGAAAGCTTGAATTAATTAACAGTTAATGAATTTTTGAGATATTGAACTGCAGAATGTGAACAGCTTTCTAAATCAAGCAAAGTTAATGACACTCAACCACTTCCAAATGCTTTGAAAATGTTTTACTTTACCATGCTGCGAATTTTGGCTCCCAGAGCTAAACTGATTACACAGAAAGAGGTCCAAACCATGATAAGGATTGGAGACCTATGAATGGTACACACGGCTTTTGCTGGAACCTCTATGGTCAAGGCTGCTTGGGTTTTTCCCTCCTTCACATAGGAATCTGGGCGACTAAAATGCCAAAAGATAGCCCTTGGGAACAAGGTATCTTTAAGACATTAAACAATGAAAAGGCTAAAGTTCAGGTCCGGACTCAACTATATGAGCTTAATCTGAAAATGATAAACAAATACTCAGCTAACATCTAGCTTTTAGTTTTAGCTGAGTAAGCAGAACAAAGCTGATGAACAAATAATTCCAACTGCATTTACAGAGCTGCAAATTAAATAATAAATTATCTTAAAATATCTTAAAATATGTGATAAGTGCCCACGTACACTGGTAGTTGCATATGTAACTGGAGACAACTCATGATTAACAGTGTAAATTAATTTTTGTGTAAAAATAGTAATACAGTAATCATCCTAATACCACAGTCTGGAGAAAGCCAAAATCCTTACTGATTTCACAACTTCTAGGAAAAGTGTTTCCTCTAGAAGTTTTTAAGTAATATTTACATATGAATATATTACACGTACTTGATTTTAAAGTTATCTGATCAGTCTAACAAATGTACAAGACTTAATTTTCATGCCAAAGTCACTCCAGAAATACATTTCAAAGAGCCTACAGCACTAAGTGCATTCTTGCCACCCCTCATCTTCTTATTCATCTTCAGTGGAAAGAAAAAGAATACCCCTTTTCATCACGTTCCAAATCTTTCATGAAAGTTTCCCAGTAGGCTGTGAGAAAGTTGGTAAGTATGTATGGGAAAGAGAGGTCCCAGCCACACTTGAAAAACAGACAAAATGAGCTGCTCCTCCCAATGGACAATGCTACATAGGTGCTTTACTGATAGGTAAAAAAGAAAAAAGAAAAAAAAGGAGTTGAAGAACTCATCGGAAGGGCAAGATGTTTCTGAAGGAAGCAAAGATCACATTTTACTGTCAACTTTTAGAGTCTCCCATTCTCAGTTTGAGATCCCCAAGACCTCCTCTAGGTTTGTTAGCTTTCCTCATGGTTCTTCTCTTAACTTCTCAGTGACTGATACTTACCTAAAAACAACTCAAAAATAAACAAACATTATTTTGAAAAAGTGATTTGCAAAGAAATCCTCAAGTATCAAGTTCTTCTGAGCTAAAGACCATAACTGGAGAAAGATTCTTATTCTGCAGTTGCCAACTGTTATGTGCAAACATCTGATGAGTAAGACAAAATTTGTAGCACATTTTCTCTGTGCCTTTGAGTTTCATGCTAGAACTTAGTAGAGCTTTTTTGCAACTATAGCAAATACACACAATGCAGGGAAAACAGGAGTAGTACCTGCCTTTATAAACAAGAGAGCATCAGCCTATGGATCTTCTTAGTCCTCATGCTGTACCAAACTGATCATGCTGCTTCCCATTCCTCAAAGTGATTCCTGGCTTTCAGTAAACATTGGGAGGCAAAGTGTCAGCCAGGGTAATGACGGAGTTTGGTGAAACCTAATGGCATTAAGGGCAGACTCAAGCCCCCCTGTGAATGTTTCATTTCTCTCATGTGCTTTCCTTCCCTTTCCTCGCTTCTGCCACTTTGCAATGTCTTATGCTTTCTGTCTTTCATTAAAAGGCCACAATAAAAATGAAAACCTCTCTTTGCACTGCTTCTATCTTGCCAGTTTACTGTCTGCCTTTAACCTCTGTCTCTGCTCAGCATGAATTTGTTTAGGAGAGTGGCCAAACATTAGGAAAAGTCTGTCCCCTTCCTACTCCCCAACATTATGGCAACAGCACTAAAAACAAACCCCACACCATCTTTAAGAGATTCTTTAGTGGAACAACCATCACAATGTGATGTGGGACAGAAAGGGCTAACAAAGTTGCTCTTATTCTCCATGAGTTATAGACTGGAAAAGGAGAGAAGGATGAAAACTCCCTTGTATCATAACCATCCCCTCGCCTGCATTTGATTCCTGAACAGTGATGCCCTAATGGCAGAACCATTGCATAGGCCCTGGCACAGCCTGTATTTACAGGAAAAACCTGATGTTCAGGAAAAAACCTGATGGAGTTACTTGTGTCAAGATCTTTTCTATACCATTTCTACCAGGAAGAGAATAATGACAGCAGAACATGCAGGGTTAAGTCTCTACTTCCCTGCTCCTGCAAAGTAACTCAGCTATTCTGGCTGATACCTAGGGAGATTTTCTTCCTTAAGAAAAAGTCTACTGCAGTTATTACTAATGTGTGATTGAACCTGAGACACTTCATGAGGGTGTGACAGAAAAAGTTATTACTTTTCTGTTGACACCTGTCATAATATTATATATATTGGGTTATTTTCTGTACAATAAGTTAAAATGCCTGAACAATACAGAAATAATAATCCTCCTAGAAATACTGGTTTTTAAGCAATACTAAAGCTTATTATTCAGAAAAATACTGCTCTGCTAATACTTTCCAGGGGCAAAGCACGTTTATTTCATTCCTTTCTGCTGCTCATCTGCTCATTCACTCCTGGTATTTTGCCATGACTGAGCACCGTGGGGGATTGCCTATCAAGAAGCTGTCGAGTGGCGAAGGCTTTCAGCAGAGAGGAGGGCAGAGATCTAATGGCTTCTCACACAGCTGAACTCAGGTCAAGCAACAGTGCTGGAAGCCCTGTGAACAGGATTTTGTTTATACCAGATAAAAACCACAGAAAGAAAAGCTAAATCTCCTTTCCATTTTAGAAGTTACTTAAGAGTACGCTTGGTTAATTGTGTGAGTCCACAACCAAAATAAAGATGAGACCCATCACCCCCTGAGTCTTCTGAAAGAACCACACTTATCACAAGGAAGCAGTGAAGCCCCTGATCTCATCTCAGCATCAAGTGGGTGCAGAAAGCAGAGGGACGGGATATGGCTCCAGCAATGATGATACCTCTGTCAGCATGCCTGCCAATTCAGCCGTGATGTTTGAAGGAGTACAGCCTGATGGAAGAGCTCCCAGGCAGATTACTCACACCTGTAAGGGGAGGCAGCAGAGGCAGGCTGAAAGAGACCTTTCAGCTGCAGTCCAAATCCTGTTCTTGGACTCCTCTGAGTATAACACAGGTAGAGCCACAAGCTAATCCTTTTTTTTTATCATGTGTTTAAATAACAAAAAGACATTGCCTGCTTATTATAATTAATTAAGAAAAAAAAAATCAAACATTTTTTAAGTAGCAGGAATTTCCAGTACATGACTTCAGCAATTATTCCCTTTGCTGATTAATTTGCTTTCCCTGTTGTTTCTCTAGTCAAAACTAACATATTTTTACAGTCTGCAACGCCAGTGCTCATTATCCTAATCCCTAATGCAATTGCAAAGGAAAAGACTGCAAAGTCTCACCTTTATTTTTCACAGAGAGAGGAGAGTCCACAGATAACTTGAATTTTTTTCCTAGGATTTGGTACCCATTTAAAAGCTGGTATTGATTTTAGATGCAATGCATTTTTAATACTTCAAGACAGAGCAAAAAAATGCAATGCAAAGGAATAGCACAGGAGACAGACAGATTTGTGTATATATTGAAGCTGGAAGGAAACAGATCAAAAGGAGTATATCAAATCAAGAAATATCGCAACACTGATGTGTCAAAGTTCAGTAGAAACCTTTTACTCTGGTAATCTTATTGAAATTATATTGTTTTGGAAGAAAAAGGCAATTCATTTTTAGAGTATCTGTTTAGGATTATTCTACTCATTTTTTGACCACAGAGCTACTTAGAAAATCTATGCCTTTATAGTTCAATTTTCTGGGTATGTTTATACTGTAGGTTTTTGCCCAAGCCCAAAAAGTTGGCTCAGGCAATGATCTAACCTCCACTGCTGTATCCAAATTAGAAAACACACTAAAACTGAGGTATTACAGCCAAATGGCTTGCTGGAGGCCATTTTTTGTCTGACAGCAGCCAGGACTACATGAAAACTACTTTACTGTTCCAATGTGCAGGAAAACAGAGCTGACTTTCACAGAGTTGTCTTAGGTGATGAATACTCACATTCCTCTGACCACTTATGGGCACTAAAGTCCACCAAAGTGCAGTGTCTGTGACCTCCTAGCTGAAACTACTGATATATCTCTTCTCAGATTCAACCTATTCAGGCCACCAGTGACTTAAACTGATTCCTCTTTCTGTGTACTGGAAAGCATCTTTCCCCAACAAACACGAGTTGCACCTGAGAGGTACCAGCACCATACTGAGGCTGATGGCTTTCCTCCCTGGCTTCCTCTGCACATACTTGCTGCAGGGAGCTAATGCTCCCAAAGAGGTCTCACACTTCTCTAACCTTTTCTTCCAGGCATGATCAGAAAAGTCTAGAGAAATGGGTTCCAACAAAGGCTTGAAAATTTCTTAGAACAATCCACTAATTAGGGTTAACACTCCAGTCTGAAAGGATAACTAACAATAATAAAGATGTGTGCGTGCATGTGTTTACACTTGTGTTGTGTGCTGGCTGCTCTCATGGTGAATTTCTGGCTAATGCCATCTATTCCAGAGGGTCAGAAATCCATCTTGAAATTTCGTATATGAACTTTCAGAGAACGCAGTATAGCTCTTGATGCACAAGTCCTACTGAACCTCAGTTAGGAAATAACCAAACCAATCCAAACTCCTCCAAAAATTCCAAGCGTTTTTCCCCAGACTAGACACTTGTTTGGAGGGTTTATACCCTGACGTATTACAATTGAACATTCTCTATTCAATTACACCAGTACAAGTCAGGAGTAAGTCTACCGACATAAAATTTATACTGGGATATTATGTAAGGCAGAATGAATGGTTACATGCAAACACAGTACGCTGCAGTGGCTCTTCTTAGATATAACACTTCTTTAGTACCCATCAAATAGTACAAGGGTACTTTCAAAATTGAATTAAGATAGCTGGAAGACAACCAGCAGTCAGAAGCATAATAAAGCAGAATATGAAAAAGGTAATAAAAATTGTTCAAGACAGCCAGTGAAAAGGAAAACAAACAACCAAACAACAACAACAACAACAACAAAAAAAAAAACCAAAACCAACAAAAAAAAACCACACAAAAAAAAAGAAAAAAGCAGCAGCTATCCAGAACCAACAGAAAACACCCTGAGTGGCCAATGTCAGGCAGTCACTTCAGAAGTGCTGCATCTTCCATTCCCAAATTGGAGATTCCTTTTTGTTTGCACAAACATTTGGAGAGGGATTTTTTCTCCTGCCACAATGCTGATTTACATGTAACAAGGCTACTTATGCACAGTCAGGTTTATACATTATTTAGAACCCACTGCAAGCCAGGCAACACTTGCCAGTAATTAGTTTTCTGTTAAAGTGGTTTCTGCCACCAATAAATTTATTGACATGTAAATTAAGTAGCCAACCACAGAGCACAATTAAGAAGGAGCAAATAACTTCTATAAGTCAAATAACTCACAGGTAAATGGTACAATCAAATTCGGTCACAATTATATCAGTAGTTATGCCTACAAAAAAAAAGAAACCAATATGAAGGGAAATTGACTGACCTTCTCAGATATTTTGTTTTACAAGCAAAGAATTTGATTAGCCTCCAAACTTTATAACCTCTGTCTGTGAAACCTGAAACTTTCTCTAATTTAGTTCAGTCAGGAAGGACTCACATGATCACCCACAAAACCATTTAGTTCTTATCTGGGTGGTAGCCAGTAGGGGAGTGATTGCTTAAGAGCCCTGGTTCAATGTTGTTACAACAAGCTTCACAGAAGCAGGTTCACGTGCTTGAACTGAATTGTTTAGCTTTACTGAAAAATAATTATAGTTGGTACAGGAAGATAAAGTCCAAATAAGCAAATGGTGCCTCAGCAATACAGAAAAAGGAAAATTCTGGTGTCTAACTATGGATGCTGAGTGACATGGAGAACATCCTAAAGCCTTCAAGACATGCATGCAGTCATCATACAGAATCTACAAGACACCTGTGCCCTTTAGGAAAAACAGCTGTAGGTCAGGAGGGATATGTCAGGCCACATAAAATGGTGTGAGAAGCCTCTATTTAGGCACCCAAAAATGCACTTTGATATGCTACTTTAGAGGCAGAAGAATCTCACATGCTCAAGTACATCATGCATAGCCTGTGCACCCTGCAGAAATCAGAAGCCATAAACACAGAGGTGCAAGACAGAACTCCAGTTTCCGCTCCCTGCCCCGCTACAGCTTCTCTCTGAACTCACAAGGAGTGTGCGCAAACACAGCATCTAGGAGGTGCACCATGCACTGCAGGTGAATTTCTCTCCTCCTGCAAAGGACAATTATGAAATAAGACCCGAGAAATTCCAGGGCTTTGGAGTGTTTCCAAGTGTCTGCCATCAGCCACGACTTCCACCAGCACCACAGCTCCCTGCAGGGGGAGGCCTGACTGTGCCAGACAGCTGTCCTCCATCCCCTGCCTCCATTCCCACAGGAGAGCTGCAGTTTGTTGCAGGAGGGTAGGGGCAACTAGGGAATGAAGATTGCAGAAAATGCAGTTATATTTGCTAAATACTCAATCTAAACCTAGCTAAAATTACCCCCTGAAGACTGTATATTGGAGCTATTCTACAAGCTAGTAAACCTGGGTAGTGACAGAAAAGCTGGATTTCACTTCACATTGTTTGCTTCTGTTTCAGACCCAAAGAACCCACTGCGTGGCATCTGTTTTGTTGCTTCATTGATATACACTTGTCTAACAGAAGATAATATTTCTTCTCCAGCCTCTTTTATTCCTATTCTCACAGAGCTGCCTCACCACACCCACAATATAAAATATCCTCCATTCCAAGTGACAAAAGAGCCAAATCCACAACACAGGGAGTTTGTAAAGCCTGTTACTGTGGTCAATCAGCGCAGGTAGAGAGTAAGTAGAAATCCAAGTGCAAGGTCTTATCCTCTGGTTTCTGAGTTTTCAAGTGAACAAAAAGCAGCAACAAAGAACCAGGACCTTCAATTCAATTTGATTTCTGCCTCTGGCCTCCTTGGTGCGCTCCTCTTCTCTGTGCTTCACTTTGGGAAAAACAACCCTGATGTCCCTTGTAAAACACTGTCAGATCTACCAATGAAAGCCACCAGCCATGGCTTTCTTGATTTTAAAGAAAACTCTCCATTTATGACATTCTCACAGCAGAAAATATATCCTAGCTCAAAACTTCAGACTTTCTGCATACATGTACCAAAAGAGAGGCAAAAAGAGAACAAACAACTCCCCAAACCTTCCTATTGCAAATGCAAAAATGGAGGAAGATTTTCTAATGAAGGTAATGCAGCTCTACTCCCCATATGTTTTGGAATACTTTGGGGCAGTTTACTTGAAGATAGGAGGCTGCTTTAATAAGATTGTTATATTTTACAGCTTTCACTATAATGCACTGCAATTTTGCTTTATGTTCTTAAGCCACATATACGCAATTCAAATTAAAGATGTTGTTGCCCTGACATCCTCAGTATAATTGTTTCACAAAAGACATGAATGGATTGTCATCAGGCAGAATCAGAAATTCTCGTTATGTTGATTAGGTGAGCCATTAAGATAATGTATCTATTAACATCCATATGAAGAAACAGATGAAGCTGAACTGAATAGTTTTAGCTTTGTTGATTCTTTGTGTATACACATCACCATGAAAGTAAGCGTGTGGGTTTTTTTTAAAAACGCACCTTCCAATTTATTGTTGAGGATGGGGCAAGGGGAGGCCAACCAGCCTTTAAGCAAATTGATAACACAATTAGACTATTTTTTTTTTATAGTTTCTTGTTTGTCTCTTTGTAATTCAGTTCTTTTTAATTGAGTATGATGTTATTGAAATGCCATCTACAAAACAAAGACGTATTTTAAGGAGGGATTGGTGTGTTTCTTTGGAACTCAATGGAAGGTATCATCTACTACTCTTTTTCTCTATGAATGTACAAAATATTACATTTTTTACATTTTCAGACTTAAGGGGCATTTTAAAGACTGCTTAATTAACTACAATTCCATAAAAAGCTGAAATAAACAGTTTAGTGAAAACCATGTGTTTGTAGAATGCATTATTAATTTCACACCTTCAGTTTTTAGAGAGATGTTATGTCAATATTAAGTAACTATTTACCTCAAAATAAAAATATTATGTATATACTTAATGAAAAAATAGAAATCAATCTTTATAATTAGTATTAATTAATCAAATTTCTCATGCAATAGCATTTACATAGACATTAAATATATGAATCATTCACATCTTAAATTCCTATGGGTTTTTTTATCTCCTACATCTGTTACCAACAGAAATTGTGCTTGTCATAGTTTGGGCTAGGTTGGCCAATGACAGGATGACAGGTGCTCTCCCCCACCTCTCACTCCAAGGAGAGGCTGAAGGGAGATAAAGAAAGTTATGAGTTTAGGAAAAAAACTAAACTACTTTAATGATATATTATTAATAAAATAAAAAGGAAGTAATAAATTGGATAAAAAATATATAAAAAAAAATACAAAATCATATCAATTGCATTTAACTGCTCCTATAAAGCAGGAGAATATTTCATTAAAGGGATTAATTCAGATCTGACTTTACAGAGTTATGCCACTGATAAAAAGTGAACTGAAATCTAGTCCAAGCTCTGGTGACAGTAAGTCATAATATCTAAGATTGCACATCAAAGCCAGGCAGGACCTTTAAAAAAGGAGACTGTCATCAAGTAATTTCACAAAACCATTTCTCTAGAAAACTCAGGGGGAAGAAAGCAGGTAAGAATGGAGATGAAGCTGACAGTAGAACTGTTAAATGCTGAACATGCATTCAAATATGATTAAGTGGCAGTATACGCAGAGTCACTGATCAAATGTGTGTTTTGGTTTGCAATTTTGCTCTGGATTAATATTTAATAATAGATTAATATTTAAACAAAAAATGTAGGGCAACAGGTAGTATGACAAACAGAACAAGGTCAGTTTTAAAAATGAATATAATGGTACTAAGACCCTTTCTCCAATATTGCAGATGAGCTTCTGATTCCCTCTACCATTTTGTGTGTGGGAGTGATGGAATTCTAATACAGGGAAAAGCCACAAATAGCCAAGTCATGCTTCTGTCCTGCCTGAGCATAGTAAAAGGTTGATTATGGCCTTATGTGTTGGTGACATTTTTGACAAAGGCTTTTTTTTTTCTTTTAGTGTATGACAAACTTATGAACAGGGAACATGTGTGGATGGGGTACAGTAAGGTTTCACTAAATATCTACTGCATTTTTCTCTTTTATTTTCTCTTAGTTTGTTGGGGTTTTTTGGGGGTTTTTTTGCATCTCAGAGCAGAAAAGCTTTCCTATTTACACAGTATGAAAGCAATTTTCAAATCTGACTGCCAAGACTTCAATTCATTTTCAGACACTCAAAATGGAATGTGATTTTTCAAAGATATGAAGCCTCCACAGATTTATCTGCAAGAAATAATTTTACAATACAGAGAAACAAACTCACTGAGGCTCTCCAAAACTTATACTTTCAAATAAATTCTTTTTAAATATATAAACAGATATAGTCAAAGAACTGAAAGACACACATTTTTCCTGAGCTCACCAAGTTTAAGCTTTCTTTTTCCCTACCATAAAGGTGACAAAAAGATGAAATATAAAAATTACCATGAACCAAAATTCCAAATGGGAAATGACTTAGGGTAATATACATATTTATTAGTGGTCATTCTGAAGTGTTTTGCTTAAATTTCTACATTTTTAACTGTCTGTTCCAAAGTGAAAAGAGATTTTAAATGGAATAATGACTTACAAACAGCTCTAAAATTTTAAACTGAAAACTATTGTTTAAATCAAATTTACCCAAACAAAGATTTGTTTTCAATGAACTGATGTTATTTACCAGAAAATGCCACCTTTTGAAGACTTACTCCTCCACCTAACTGATTTCTTAAGCCTTCATCAGAAATAATTTGCTCCAGGACTGCTGCTGCCCTCTCTCACAAGGCTAGGACTGGCCGAGAGCTTCCAAGGTTATCTGAGGCTGGAATTCTCAACTATATGCAGTGGGTAAGCAACCAGGTCATCAATCACAGGACACGACTGATGGATTCAAACCTTATATGACTGTTGCTGTCGTTCTTTTCCTTTTTGATACTCTGATACTTTCTACGAGTAGCGTTTCACTCCTAATTCTTTTTACTTTAGTCAGAAGCTATGTAGTTTACCACACATGAGCTTCACCTATGTACAGAAGACTGGAATACAGGTAAGGCTGTTTTGGAAACGTTTGCCTATCAAGTAATTTTGAATCTAGGTTTCTTTAAGTAATACAAAACTGGATAATATCTACCGTTCTTGAGTTCTGCCTTAAGATTAGGGATATACTGGGGAAAGAAAGATGGTTTAGTGAATAGTGAAATACATCAGAAATCAAAATATCTGATTTTAGGAGCCTTCCACCTAAAACCGCCTCTCTTCCCCCCAACATTTACATTTTGTGAGACTGCCACTTGTTCTATGCCATGTCTCAATTTTCTATCAGTGAGGAGGAAATACTTCCTTACCTCTTATGCCCATTTTAGTTAAAATTCATCTACAACTGCAAGACAAACAGAAGTGAGAGCAAAACAGGTAGAACTATCCAGTTTTTCACTCCAGCACTGCAAGACATTCAAGGACATCCAGTCAAAAATGATGACACTGTCATGGATAAGACAGAGAATAGCATTTCTTTTAACTAGGTGTTAGCATTTATGTAGCTGTTGTACTATTTAGGTATCATTTTTAAAGTTCTTAAGGCCTCTCTAAAACAAAGGTCTCCAACTTGCAAGACTTTTGCTAGTGTATCAGAAATTACTCCAGTATGATACTTGTCCTTTGAACCTTCAAAAAATATTTTTACAGTGAAAATCGTAAGACAGAAAAAGCACACAGGAAAATTATTCTTTTGAAAACACGTTCTTGTCCTACTAATCAGACAACCCGACCCTACAAACAGCCTAAATCCCTTGCTCCTATTTGTTCCAAGTCCGTAAAAAATCCTTACACATTTGCAAGAAAATCAACAAAAACAATCATTAAAATAAATATCTTGGTGATATTTGTATTCCTTTACTGTAATCTCACATCTGTCTCAGTGGTCCAGAAAATTAAAACCACCTGTCAAGTCTTACATTATCAAATTAATTAGATAGCTGGAAGCTAGGAACAGGGAGCAGTAAAAGAAGCTATAATGTACGTGAACGGATGTTCATGAGCACATTAAGTACCATCTATTGGAGGGAATTATGCTGACTCTTTCTATGGAATACATTAAGATCATTGGGTATTTTCCTGGATCATAATAGAATGTTTACCTTTTTGACAAGAGGTATAAACTACTTTATGAAACTACTCTTTATCAATATATTTTTAGGAGTGGGAGATGAAAAAAGAGGGCATGTAAATATTTTTTTTAAAATGGTTTAAGTCTTTAAACTTTCTTATGCCATTAATATTTATTCTCAGTCAAGAAGATTGGCTTTTTTTTAAGCTTTGAATTAATTTTTGTTTTAAACTACCATCAAGAATGAGAAATACCTGTCATAAGCAAAATGAGAAATAGTCCTGTAGATTTTAAGTTCAGTGGGATCATTATGACTAGTTAGTATGAAATTCAGTATAAAAAAAGAGAACAAATGCATTCAAAAGAATATTTTTTTTAACATGTCTCCAATCAGATTATAGAATAAACAGTACACACAGCGATAAAAACAGCAGTGGGACATAAAAATACAGAGGGACATTTATGTGAAACTTTAATTGAGCTAATTTAGTATAGTAATTCTAAATTTAGCTCATTCTAATGTAATTCTAAACGTTTTCCAAACAAGTATGATTTTATAACAGGAAGATATTTTGATATGACCTCCTTCTGGCCATAAGTTGTGGGATGGGAAAGTTTCTGAGCTCCTGAGAAGCTCATTTTCTAAGGGTAGCAATTCCCAGATACAAACACTGATATAAAGAATGTTTTTAAAGTGAGAGTGAAATAAAAGTGCATTCTATCAAGACTTCACTCCCAAAATTATCATAAAGTCCCAGAGACATAAGCAAGTGATGATGAATTTCCACAGTGTCACAACCTTGTATGTAACCAGAAGAAGTTTCTGTAAATTTTAACTGATAATCAGAAATACTGGTTCCTCCAACTCTGTATAAGTGGGGCGGGTTTCACATTTTAAATACCTGCATATTCTTCTATTAGAATAAGAGGTGTTTCTATTGCTAACTCACATAAACTCATACAAAATTAGTATCTTCATTATATAATTCTACATTTTATTAGACTATATATTTTAAGGAGTATCAACATGCCTCTCAGGAGAAGTTATATTAAAATGTGTAAGAACTGCAAGGAAACCTTGTGGAAATATTTTTCTCTTCCAAAAATATTTCTCTTCCAATTTTAAAATAATGCATCTCCTTATCTATATCCTCCCAATGTAGTATTAAACAACCCAGTGCCCAGTGAATGTTATCTATTTAATTCAAATTCCTCCTTATTCTTTTTTGGTTTTTTGGTCAATCTTATTTTAAACACAAGTCTCTTCCAGTGTACATTCCCTTTTCCCAGTCAAAACCTTCTCTTCTCTTTCTACACCTTTTCACAACTCCATTTACTGAATCCAGAGAAATTCATATACCTCATACTTTCTAGTTGGTAATACCCAAGATTCAAAGCGGTCAGAGTGGTGGTTAGAACAGCAGAGGGTGCCCCTAGCAAGGACCAAAGAAATGATGTTCTTCTGCTTGACAATCAGGAAAAATCCTTTCTGGAAGATCTGAAATCTCTCAAAATATTGTAACACATATGGCCTCTCCTGAGAGCCATTTTTAAAACTTCCAGTTTTAATGGCCACACCATGCACATAACAACTTAAATAAAAACCCATCGCATTATCAATGGCTCATATGGGATTGAATCAAGATTAAGGGACAATTCTACCCCTTTTCTCCAGTAAGTTTTTTGCGACTTTCAATGGCACTCTGCAAACTCAATTTTCCTCATCTAGTATTCTGAAGCAAAAGCAGTTGCATTTAATTTTCTTCTTTTTCCAATATCCTTTAATAGAAAAATGGGTAATTCAATTAATCTCAAACTCAAAAATAATTATTTTTAAGCTAAGACTAACTATATGATAAAGTGTTCCAGATATCCTGCCCAATAAAATCATGAGAAAAAATGCAAAATGGCTTTTACAGAGGTTAGATTGGGTCTATTTGCAGGCTAACTCTCAACCAAAATTTACAAAATGACCTACTATGACAAAAAATTCCCTAGTCCCCAGTAAGGATACAATATTTTTTTCTAAACATATTTCCATTAGATTTATTTTCTTAATTACTTGATATTTACAGACTCCAAAGAAATATTTGACAACAAAGAGATCTTACATTTTCCTGAAAGAAATTTAGCATCCTGACACACTAAAAGCAATAGTAATTACTCTGTATTACAATCTGAAGTGATAAAACTCCATCGTAAATGTTAATATCTAGCACACACCTTTCAACTATGATCAGCCCTGCTTGTCACCAGTGGAGAATTTGGGGCGATTAGTTACTGCTATTAGTCAAATGCTGACTTATGAAGCTGCTTAAACCTGGAAACCTCTTATATAATATTGAATTTGTCATAATTGACTTGACAAAAATTGATAAAATAACCAGAAGTTATTATATGAAATCACATATTGCACAACTTTTCTTACATTGTATCAGTGTGAAGTGGTATTTTCCAATCCCAGAATTTATCAATAACTGTCATGAGTAAGTTGTTAACAAGAACAAATAATCTATTACAGCTCAGTTTCATTCAGTTCTTATTAACATTTTCCATTGAAGCATATAGCAAGAAGAGGCAGTCAGACCTGTAAAGCACTTAATCCCTTCTGATCATCCTCAGAAAGGCCTAAGGAGTGCTGTCAGAAGGAAGCAGAAGGGTTGGAGGAGGTCTAGTGAAGAATAAGGCAAAAAACTGAAAGAGTACAAGAGGAAGAGAAAAAAGAAATGGGGTTATCGAAGGAAAAACTATGGGGAAATGACAATAGCTTTCAAATTAAAAAAAATATGAATGTGCATTGTATTAAGAATTACATACATGACTAGATAGAATTCAGCTTCTGACACAGCTTTATATAGTTGTATTTCTGCAAGGAACTTGGCTTTACTCTGGGTGTATTTGTCACTGTATATGAAATAGCATATGTGTATGTGTGTGCCAAATGTACTGTTTAAAGGAGACTTGATATTTATACCATATGACAGACATATTCATTCATGAGCTTACAAGGTGACAGCCAGTTGTCCCATAAAGGTCATTTAATGAATGAACAATGCTGACCTAAAAAGATCTTTTCTTGAAACAAATGTTGGTTATTTCAACCCTGGACGTGTTCCAGCATTATTTTTACCTTCTTAATGTATCCCTTTGAATTTGATATCTCAACTAGATTACTCTCAAGAGTAATAATCATCTTTGAATATACTTGTTTCCTTCTAGTAATAACATTAAGCAACAGTATGTTTAAAAAAACAAACAAACGAAAAACAACAAACCACTAACCTTGTGCAATGCAGGTTAAGAATTTCAGGAAAAAAGTCAGTTCAGCTCAGGATGATCTACAAATGAATCAGCTACAGATCTGGACTTAAACCAACAGCCTCGAGTTGTCTGCAAAGTAGTATCACCCTGTCATTTGTTAAAAAAATCAATGAGTGTTCAAAAAAAAGCAATGAGTTAATTTCTTCAATAAAATCACTTCTAGCCATAATGTTGCATTTCTGAATGAATAATACAGAAAAAGCAGTAGCTTTTGGAGGCAGTGATAACATTTGGATATAGCTTTATATATTCACAGTACATATTACTTAAAGGTATATGGAAATACACAGGGGATGAAAAGTAATTGTTTGCTGGGTAACACATCCTAGTCTCTTACGTTTGTCATAGCGTGAAATAAAGTACTAGGTAAAGTACTTCACAGAGATTCAAATTCTTATTTGATGAACACCAACATGTCAGTTACAAAAACAGCTCATAGAAATAATGCAGAGAAACCTTTATATGTATCCCAATAGTACTCACAAGCCTTAATAATTCAGTTATGTCTTTTTCAGTCAAGAAGTGTGTGTTCCCCACAACGAGCATGATACAAATACATAAATAGAAAGGTCTCATATGTGATGTTCAGTTCACAGTTTAAAATTAAAAACTTGGGTGGATCCTGAAAAAAAAAAAAAAAAAGGAAGACTAAATGGTGAGACACTTGAGATTCAAGTAATAAGCAGGCATATCAGCTGCCTCTCCTGTGTTTATATAGCAAATCTGAACACTGGGGAGTGATTTCCAGTTGATTACTCTACAATGCAATTTAGCATCAGGAAACAGTGAAGTGTGGTATCTATCTCTTTGAAACACAATAAAGTAGTCACTTGGCCATCATCACAGTAATAATGGTGGGTATCAAAGTCCACTTTGTAGCTCTGAGGCTAAGCTGATAGCTCACATATCCTGTATTTACCCCAAATTCAGAAAGGAGGGAACAGAGAAACCATATACCATATCATCATATAGAATCTCATGTAGCACATACTCCTCTTATTTCCTTTTTCCCCACTCCCTTGAATTAAATTAACAATCCTACATACAGAGCTGTAGGAGTCTTTTTGCCACTTATTCTGGGTGTGAAGCTGCCCAGTATTCCAACCATTGCTACAACCTAATCTCTGGGGAAATAAAGCACAGAAGACAGCCTTTACGCCCACAATATAATTTTTTTCCTATTCTGTTACCATCAGTATAGCAAATTGCACAGCCATGGAGCTCCCCACTGAAGACCTCAAAGCTCTTACATATAAAAGGGCATTAAATCCTCATAACTACCTCCCATTTCATCCTCCACTACATAGGAGAGGAGATTCATTATATTTCTCCCTTAATTTGCTGCTCAAGGATAGCGTCGTTTTTGCCTGAGGTAATCTAGTCAGACTGAGAAGCACTGGTTTAAAATTGCTGTGCAGAGCACAGATGAGAGTATTCAGAGCAGGCATGCAGAGAGGAAGAGTAGGTAGATTCTCCTAATGAAGATACCTAGAAAAAGCTATGCTGGATAAAGAAACATACTCTGCAAAGTTTCTTTGGCTTCTGTGAAGAAGCATTGCCACAGATTCCTAAGTTCTGCAAACACTGAGTTTGCAGTCCTTAGCCATGGATGTATCACCCCCTTTTTCCACACTGAAATAATTTTGACTCCAGCATTTCAAAGCTACACATGAAATGGATACTCAATAACTCAATAAGTGGTAATGCCAAGAACAGGGTTTTCATGTAAAGAGTCACAGATCTTTCCACTGTAAATACATATGTACCAAATAGGTGCCTAAGACTTTCCCTAAGGTATGCTTAGAGTTTACATCATCTTTTTGTCCATACTGTACTGTCTTTTCCAAACACTCCAATTGAAAGGGCAAGAGACTGACACATTTGAATGGATGATGACCATGTAATTTGATAAAGACTTCAATTGCTTGAGTGTTAAGAACCTGCTTCAGACCTCACTTTGTCTTTGCACTTCCATCCCTCTACACAACTTCTGAAATGTCATTCTGTGTACACAGACATGACAGATTTCTACTTAGCAATCACTGCAAGAAGGATATTGCTGGAGCACATGCCAAGGGCTAAGAACTTCTTTTTCAGCAATTATTCTAAAATATCACCGATGCTACTTATAAGGTAGAGGATTATAAATGCATGTAACAAGCCATGATATAAATCGTTAGATAATAGTGATTTATGGAGGAAGATAAAGTTTAATCTGAGAAATCTTTTTCACACCTGTGAAACATAAAGGTCTCTCACACCATAAACACAGGCAAATAGAAACAAGGTAAGCTTCAAGAATTTCCATTATTATTCTAATGTGTGGCATTAATATTCCCTACATAATGGCCATATTTAATCAAGGATCTTTAATTCTACTAAAAAGACTACCATGAAATTAGCAAAAAATTACTGTCCTCTGTGGAGATGTCTACTTGCTGTAAAACTCTCCATTTTCAGCAACCAGCTTCTTAGTGAAAGCAATTTGACAAGCTATAATGGCTCTTTATCGACAGTCTCTGTCACTTTTCCTAATGCAAAAACACCTCCCTGGCAAGACTTCCAAATCCTCAGATACAGACGTATGGAAGTAGATTTCAAACGAAGATCAAGTTCCTTAGCCTGATAAAACATATTAAACTCCAGGATCATGTCCTTCTCTACAGTGCAGCACACCAGATGCAGTAATGTCCATTCCACAAGTAGAAATATGAAATGAAAAAATCATTAGGAAATACCATTTCATTGAGCCTGAAGAGGCTTTTAAACATTCTAGAGTGCATTTCTTGAGATCTCATAAATTTTGGGGAGAACTTTTCTTGTATTTCTGGCACTCTGACCCTGGATTGTAAAAGCACAGAAGTTTAATGTTCAAAGCTTTAATCCAAGTGAGCTGAGAGGCAAAGAGTTCCACAGGGTATGTTCAATAAATGTTTCAGATTTATCTATATCAAGTCAAGACAACGTCAACGTCTGAGGGTTATTATTGAATGCCACTGAATAATCTGTTTGTTTCTCATAAACATTTATATGAATGAAACAAGTATATGGTAAAAAGTGATAAAGTTTACATAAAAATCACCAACACCCACTCTTAATCAACCTTTATAGCCATCCAGCTCTATCTGCTATCATTTATCTGCATATTTCCTCACAATGACATTTTTAGCAAAGGTCCAGCACATAAACTCTCCAGTAATTCTAAAGCTTCTTATTATGAAAACAGACTACTGCTTCTTATAAAACATGACATAGCAAAATAAATCTGAAGATCCCAATCGTGTATGTGCTCAGGAAACTTTTGCTGACAATGTGAACAAGCATTTTCCTCTTTAAGCTTTAAGCCTTGTAAAGCATAAAAGCTCATGCTTATTTTTATCTATATTCAGAAAAGCATTTATTACAAGTCTATCTTTCAATATCTTAAAGAGCCTGGAGGACATAACTTATTCCAGTGATAGTCTTGCAGTCTCTTCCTACCAGTAATGTTCTCCTCAATCAGAGTATCACTCTTAAAAGTTCGGTTCCTTGACGTAAAAGGCCTGACTTTAGGAAGTGCTCAGTAGCCTCCCCTAATTTGTTTTCAGCTTAGTTTTTAAAAACTTCTCCACATTAACAAGGCTTGCTGCAGTTATGTCTTCTGCCTGTATATCTATGACAGGTTTTTGGTCCCACATATATATATGCACAGAGGACATAGCAGTTCTATTTAGCATGAATTAGCATTTGCTTTTCCTTGTTTGTGCAGAAATAATTTATGCTATGCTGTGCCCTTTATCTCCTCTCTCCATGAACAGAGCAGCACCTAGAGAGAGACAGGAAAACCCTATTCATAGGATAGTCATGACTGTATTGCTTACAATAAGGAAATTCGATTTACTTGCCAGTTGTTTCTCTGTGAACATATGGTGGGAAGAAAACTGAACCATGAGATGCTTTAGCAGAAGTATGTAGTAAACGCAGCATATGTAGCAAGGGAGACAATGATCTGGAATTGCTGCTTTTTCCAAGTGTAGGATTGTTGCACATTCACAACCTACAGAACTGCTGGAAATCAGGTTGTTAGTCCTGGCGCTCATAGGACTGTTGTTTATTGCCAATTCAAATGCATCTTCCCTTTTATTGTCATTACTGCAATGCACGTAGTACCTAGCTTGACTACAATCTGTGAGTCAGACCCAACAAAACACTTCATCACAGCCTTCATTTCAAATATACCTTACTTTAAATGTTTAAAGTTTAATTTTTGGTTATGCATATTTCCTGGAGTGGCATACATATATATATATAGGCATAGAGAGAGAGAGGGGCGAGAATCTCGGCTTTACAAAATCTAGCAATTTTAAATATTTTGGAAAACCTACATGGGTTTTAAAAGTACCCACCCAACATAGTCCTGACTGATCTAAAGTAACTATAAATGGATTATACTTACAAAAAGAAAGCCTATTTGTAAAAGTTTTCATAAGTGTCTTCCCATTAAACTTCTGTAGGTAGTTGAAACAAATAAATTGAAAAGAGAAGACTTCAGGCTGTATCACTAATCATTGACTTCTGGGATGTTTTAGGAGCTCTTTATTGTAGATGTATAGGAAGCATATAGATGTTACTCATGTAGAATGCTTGCCTTTTTATCATCCCATTTCATCTATTATCTTCTGATGATATATGCTGAACAAAGTCCCTTTGTACTCTCCCAAGCCCGATGCATTACAACAGGAGTTCATCATTTCTTCATGCACAACAGGGCCTTATTGCTATAGGGTCAGGAAGACCAAACTATTTTCATATGAGGAACATATTTTTCCTCTACTCCTACAAGAGAGATATGGCTCTCTTATTCACATTTTCTTGTTAAGAAAATAGTATTTCTCATTTCATTCAGTTTTCTCTTTGAAAACCCACAATGAAAACAGTCTCTAGGCATCACAACTGGGTTTTATTTAGTGATGAAAACCTCTACAATCAGCTTAAGGTAAGAATCCATGTTATATCTGTTTGGCTGAAAGAATGCTGAAATATGACCATTTCCTAAACTTGACCTGAAAGTTATAGCCCACATTCTCCCTCAAAACACTCAGCTTTCATTACTCATTATATTTCTTCATTCTCAAAATAGCTGTTTTTATCTACATACTTTTCCTATCTGGTTGATATACACAAACATTAATTCCTTGGCTTACTCCTTTAGAATGATTCTCAGCTATTCACCTGCTCACTGTGACCTGCATCTTGCACAGGAACCCAGCTAATGTGGTGAAGGAGGAAAGATAACCGTCCATGCAAGCATGCAGCACCCACCAGTCCCCCAGTTTCTACCCTAATGACCTTCTATTTCAAGCAATCATATTGACAAGCATTAAAAGAGAGAAAAGTCACTTTCGCAGTGAAGGAAAACAAGCTGCAACATAATGCAAGCATATAGCAATGTTCATTGCAATCAGTTGTGGAAGGAGAAATATTTTTTTTTTTAAACAAAATAAGTTTGGCTCACACGGGCAAGCTCTCATATGCACTGAGATACTTACATCCAAGCACACTCTTCAACATTCAGGCACAAGATATACGTAGTCAGTGATCTGGCCACAATTTTTTGCAGTAGCATAGGAAGGCAAGGGGCTCTGGCTATCAAGTCTTCCTTACAACTTGTTTTTTTTTTTCTTAGGTAGGAGACCATGTGTTGGTTCTTGATACAATAATGATTAAGAAAGTCTGTGCATCTGTCCTCTTCAACTTTGAACTTCCTCTAGTCTCCTGATGTGGGTCTATTAGGTCTCCAACTCGGTTCCAATTATAATCTGTCATTATTTCTTATTGGCTTGAATTATAGTCTGTGTGCCCACTGTCTCTGGTCTTAGGCTTTTCAGAGCTTTCCCAGAATAGGTGTCCTGAGACTTTCTATGCTGGCATGTTATGATCTTATAAATGCGGGTAATGTAGTGTCACCAACATCTGCCACTCTGAAAGCCTTTCTTCCCTTCCTTCTCTTGCTTCCACATCCAGACATTCTTCTCCATTCTTCATTGACACCAATTTTAGTGTTTCTACATTTAATGTCACTACAAATCTCTACAACAAGATTTGCCCGTGTGGCTTGGAAGAGGTGCTTCCGAGCAACATTGCTATCAGAGAAAGCTTTGAAAAGAGCTGGTGGCTTCAGAAGAATCTGAAAGAGGAATTTGATTCAGAGTATTCCCCAGAAGTGAAGAAATACTGGGGAGAAAAAGTAAGTCTGTGTATATAGGCTCTCTGCAGATTGGAGGCACAGACGGAGATTAGATAAAGCCCATTTAATGCATGTCACTTTTTGCTAGGCTTGCTTCTGACCAGTAACACTAATTTGTGTTTGTTTTTTTAATCACAGATTTAGCTGAGCAGAAATTAAGAGGGAAAGCTAACATTCATTATTACTATAATCAAACAAGCATGCTTGCAAAGCAAATGCTTGATAACGGTTTACTATCCTCCTCATCTTTAAAACCTCTTTACCTGACATGACCAAGAGATATTCAACATATCATCTTGACTGCTCCTCCAACATGGCCTTATATAACAGACACAATCTCACAAACATATTTACTTACCAAAAAATATGACGTTATTTTCTGCAAAATTTTGTGGTACCTTGTTTCATTCATTAAACATCTGCTTATTTGCAAGCATCTTTCTAATGTATGAATATTGTTCAGACTCCAGTGATCTCATAAACAGCATAAAACATCAAACAGCTCAATCTCACAAATGGTTTATATTTATCTCCCAACCTAACAAAATCTAACAAACTCCAGTCTTAGAAATTAGCATATCCTCATGCTTTACTGTTTTACCACCCAGTGTTTAATTATTCTGTATTAAAGGAAATTTATCACAGATATAATTCTACTCCATTTCCATTAGGTCAATTAACAAAGGTCTTGACTAGATAGGAATTTGAGAGGTCTTTCCACCTGCTCTGTTAAAATCCTAAGAAAACTTAATATTACTAATAAAGATTCCCTATACTCTGGATGAGAATCCTATGAAAAAATCAAAAATCAGTAGATAACTTATGTATGTACATTCACATGTAAATGGCCAGCATATAGTAATCTCATATTTTACAGAAATCTCAACTCAAAAAAATCCGCCAAATATTTTGTATAATTATAAAAACAGTGACATACAGTTTTCTAATTTGTGTACACATGGTCTCTATACAATATAGCATCTAAAACCTCTGCCTCCCAAAAAGACCCTGGTCAGAAGTTTCTCAAAAATCAGGCAAGGTTTTGGGGATAATTGGAGATCGTGATAATTTGTCTGATAGATCTGCTTTTTTTAATAGTTTCTAGAATGCATAATGTTCCTGTAAAAGCACAGACTTGTAACAGAACAAGCACGTAGACAGTGCCGTTCACATGTGATATGAATCAGGTAGAGGGATTTTTGAAGGTGGACCAGACTATATGTGATTTAAGTTATTACTAAGGGACACTTAAAGACAATGTAATAGCACAGTGCCATGTGAGGCAGGGTTCCTGTAAGCTTTGCCTATGACATGTACCTTACATGCAATTAGTTTTCCTTTACTGTCTCAAGAGAGTCCTTGCTTGACAATTCTGATTTATTACTAAGCACTGGTTTTTGATTAGTGGCAGGCATTTGCTCCTTTGTTTTGTTGCCAAGCTTGCAATCAGGAGGCAGCTAAAATCCTAAAATGGAGTGCTGTAGTAAAAATTAAATCAAATAAAATAAAAAATTAAAAAATCAATTAATCACCCCAGCCACTAGGGATTTCATAAAAATCAGTGATAACACAGATGTTTTCATTTGTTACCAGTGGAGAGTTTAATAAGATTTTAATCGGACAAGAGAGCATAAGTCTTCTGACAGGACACAGCAGGCTAAAGCACAATTTAAAAGATCAATGATTTCAGAGTTAATTCATCTCTTTTAACTGTTAATAGTGCAAAATATACTGTCTTGCAAAACATCTAAATTTCCTCATCAAATAGAAGCAGTTATCCATAAAACAGGTAAATATTTGCAAAGTTACGCCAAGAACTAGTTAACTAGTTGTCGTCAAATAATAAAAGATTAAGTCTCTTCTAATTAGGGGCATTTAGAGAAAAATATATAACTAATGTTATACTAATAAATCATACCCTGCAATGCGCTCATTGTTTTGTGGAGGTAAGAAACTCCACTAAAAACTGCAACAAACTCACCAGTTCAAAGGAAAAAGCACCCCCCTTGAAAGCATCACATCCCCACATGCTCCTGAGAAACCCTGAAAAAAGAGCTTCTTCATGTTCTTTCCAAACAGAACGGGCTACAGGTGCATTTTGTAGAAGACGACAACTGGAAGGAAGATAGGATACACACTTTTTAAATTATGGTCAAACAAATTTTCTGAATGCTGCAGGATATCGTGAATGGCCCCAGGTTTATTTTTCTAAGAGTAAGACTTTTTCACCTATTATTCATAGCCGGGATGCCTTACTACAAGGAGAGGCTGAAAAAAATCCCAAAAGAATAGTAAAGGCAGTGGAAAAGTTCTGTGGGTTTGGACATAGCTGTACTATGACTATATAGAAGCTACAGATTTCTTCTACCTTAAATGTCCTATCAGTAACCACACATAAAACCACTCCTAATCTCAGAAGGTCTTTTAATAAGACCCTCAAGTATTAAGGTATACTGTCAGTTTTGTAACTTTCTAACTCACAAGATTCCTAAGAATTGAAACTTACTGTTTTCTAGAAATCAGACCACCTTCTTGGTTGCTCACTAAGGAATAGTTTCTGAGTTATGTAAAATAACTCCTTAAAGTGTTTTGCACTGGAATTATGGTGTATATTTACCCCACTGATCTTTTTATTTGCTTTGCTTTAATTTGTCTTGCATAAGAAACATCTTTTACAAGACTTCAAGGCAAACATTTCCAGTTTCATGCTGTATTGCAAGGTTGTGGTCCAGATGTTCTGACTGAAATTTAAACATAAGCTGTGCCCATTTTTTTGTAATGGTGTTATGGTCCAGTAATATGATTTCCTTGTGATAAATGACATAAAACTAGTGAAGGAAAACGAGGACATTTTGATGGCCCTTGGTATCTTTTACTAAAATAAGCATATTTTAAAATCTATCGGATTTCTTGTTCAGCCAGTAGTAAGAACCAACAAAAGACAGGGTTAAAAAAAATATTAACCACCAGAATTATTCCAAAACCATTTCCTTGTGTTCAGCTAAGGAATACAAGAGTATGAGTTTACATCACCTGGTACTGAAGCTTGTGTGCAAATTGCACAAAAAGAAGCCTTAGATGTGTGACTTGTTCAAGGTCAAGGCTTTCAAATACTGCAGCAATGCAATATTCAGGACAGCAAGTATACACTGGTTAGCTTCTACCACTACTGTAGAACCGGGGTTGCTGCACTACCAACTACATGTTCAATTTCTTGTTAAAATTGTATGAACAACTTAAGTCTCAGTCTCTCTTTCTTCAGTGTTCTCTCCTTTTCCTAACTTGTGCAAGATCCTTAACAATTAATATTTCACAATACCTTGACAAAAAACATTATGCAGATTTGAGTCTACATAAGAAACAGAACTTATTTTTTAAGACCAAAGAGGAAATAAATGAAACTAATAAAACCACAAATGACCATCTAAACTCCTGTCAATGCTACACATTCCATACAGCCATAGATTTATTCAGTCTTTCAATACATTTTTTTCTGTTATGCCCCAAAAGCTACACTACTTAGGCAGTTAAAAAATTTCAGCTTTTTTTACCAAATAAAGTTTCTAGAGCTTTCACTGGCTAGAAGGTGTAGGTGTCCTGTAAAAAAACCTCAGAAATAAAAAAGCAACAGTAACAATTTATCATTCTTGTAACTATAATAATCTCAAGGG
>NW_015090810.1:2113786-2155943 GCF_001431845.1 Calidris pugnax
GGGGGAAGGGAGGGGACAGTTTAAGCCTTATCCATAATTTTTGAAATCTTGGATTTGGCAGTTGCAGTATCATGTATCTTGGTTTTGAGGAGTAACGTAAGAGAAGGTTCCTTACAAATACTTCAATGTATTTTGAAAATGAGTCGTATGCGGGAAATAAATCAGTACTAAACCGGTTATAAACTTACAGGTGACAGTTTACAAGAACAATAAAGCATATATCTCCTTCTATAGACAGACTATATATACTGGCTTGCAATTTATCCTTGAAGTCAGCAAGAACTACAATTCAGTGCTTAGGAACTACAAGACTTTTACTCTTCATGCATTTCTGCGGTGCCTGCCACTCCAAACAAGGCAATACAGCGTGGGCAGGAGGAATCTTCTTAGCAAATGCATGTCACATACCCACAGAAAGGCTCTGAGTCAGTAAAATATGTAAGTACCTTCTCTCTTCTAGAATAAGCTCCTTTGGTTTCAGGACAACCTGAAGCAAAATATGTCTGTACCTAGCATGAAGCAGGAGCACACATCTGCCTTTCTCTGGGCAAACACTGATGCTTTCCCACTCGTTTTGTTCCATGCTCTTCGTGGAGTTCCCTGCTTCCACCTAAGAGCCGTTTGGACCTCTGAGAGTCGTGGAAACTAATTAAGTTCTCCATAAATAAAAGGGCCATGTCCATTTGCAAGGAAGCATAGCTGAATGGAAGAAAAAATATTGAATGGCAAATAAGACTCATTCATATTCTTCAAATGCATGCTTCAATAACGTATCAAAATACAAACCCCATGTGCATTATTACAACTCACAATGAGATAGATATGCAGAAAGTAGGGTATTTTTTGTTAAGGATGCAGAAATACAACCTGGCAAAGAGCTTTTAGACAGCAAAGCCACCATAGGATGTATGAATACATGTAAGAAGCCTTTCACTAAGAAACAAAAACTATTTTCATTTTTATAGCAGGAAAAAGTGCCTTGTCAGAATGCAGAACTCCATTGACTGCCATGGCAGAGGGAAAAGATGTATTTGCTGGATGTAAGCATGAGTTAACACATGCCTCTGAATTATCTTCACAGGAACCTTCCTTGGATCCTAAAAACAGGAAGCTGAGCCTGCACATACAGGGCTGAAAACCAGCATAAACAATGTATCTGAGAGTTAAAAGGGGTATGCAGCTTGGGACAAATAAACAGTAACCTGCTAGGTACTTATACTTGTCAACATCAGAGGACTCTGTAAGATACTGACTTCCTAGCAAACGTACCAGGGAGATGTGAAGAGCTGGTTACTAGTTTTGAAACACATATTTTGGTTGTTTCTTTTGAGGTTGGAGACATTATGTATGAAGGCTGACTTAGAGGATTCATCACAAGCACTGCGAGGTGGCTTGGTGGTACCTAGGATCCTTTGGTAAACAATTTAGATATAAAAGAACATCAAAAATAGTAATAATTATCTCTCTCTAGAAAAAGTACTTTAAATCCATGTTAATCTCTACAAGAACATCAATCCAGGCTCCCTACTGTCAGTGCTATTATATTGGCATTAGCACGTCACATTAAGAAAATGCAGTTCCCAGCTTCAGAGGATTAGCGTTAGCTACACAAGACTCAAACACCTAGAGATGAATTAGAATAGCAATAATAATAAAGTTATCTTTCTAGTTAAAAGAAATCTGAGGTGCAACAGAATTCATACATCAATAATATCATTTTAAAAATCCAAGTAGGAATCAAAACTGCAGATCGACACAACAATGACTCATTTCTTAAGAGATGTAGAAGCCTAAAGGCAATGCCCTAAATATTGTATTTATTATTCCAGCCTGTCAGGCTAATAGAGGTAGTAACACATACTTAAAGCAATCTTTGCTACAAACAACTGATAAGAAGCAGAAGAAGTGCGGTGGCTGACAAAGAAATTAAAGAATGTCATCTTAGTTAAACCTGATGTGAATTCTAACTACATTCTTGCAATGAATTTCCAGTATCTATTTTTCCATTCAACTGTTCATGAAAGATTTTGAATTCTATTGTAATAAAATTAAACTCCGTCTGAAGAGCTTTACACATTTGCATTACTGAAGAGTTTCAAATTGACATGTAAGAATACAAATGTGAATATTTTTATTAGGGCTAGTTGGGAAAACTGTTAAATATTACATTGGAAAAAGCACTATCACTGTCATTAACACATTCCAGTTACTAAGAAATATAGCTGTAATAGCCTTTTCCTCCTTTAATCACTGCAGTTATGCTGTGCAAGTCAATTCTCTATATTGCAAAAAATACTTTTTTTAACCTGCTGTTGCCCTGACGGTAAAGAAAGGGACAGTGTGTGATGCACCATGTACACAGCAGTTATGGAAGGCCTAATCCTGCCCTTCCTGAATTTCTGGTGTAACTAATGCTCGGTGTTGATGCTGTAGCCATAATGAGCTGGATGTTGCCCTCTCATGTGGAATCTGATAGCATCAAAAGATATTTAACTCATTTGGTCATCCATTCAAGAAAATGAGATGAGTACTCAATCCTATGCGTGAAAGTTTGGTCCTTTCGTTTTGAATTCCAGCGGTAACTACTTTGTCATTTACATGACTGTCCAAAGCCTCTTAGTGTTTCATTGGAGTAAGAAATTTAACTGCATCAGATTTATCTCAGACATTAGGAGGGAGAAAAACAGTTTTTAAACCTGTTCTGAAAATGCCTCAATCAAATGCCCACTAAGGTCAAAGGATTCTAGGGCAACCTAGGGCAGCTTCAGAACATGAATACTATCTGCATATACACGTTTTGGAACACAGCACAGTTTTCTAGCAAAAGTTTTGTGAACAGAAGTAACAAAATGTGACCTTAACATTTGGGCTACCTTCTGTTCATAGAGTCAAATTTGCTGGAGGAATTTGCTGGAGAAATTGGCTTATTTTAGCATTTAGGTTGATTTAGTACATCTTAAAATTAATGTAGTGTGCTTACTTAATGTGTGTAAATAAGCAAGGAGCAACTCTATCAATGTCAGACTTGTATCACCTTAATATTGCTTATGTTCAGTACTGGCCAAGCTCTTCCATCTCTAATTTATAAGAGCGCTACTGTGTCACTGACAGTACAGTGAAAGTAATTACTTTCTATTCAATCATCGTATTAAAAATATTCAACACATTTCTTCCTGCAAATAATTAATATAGAATATGAAAAAGTGTGTTAACACTAGCACTACAATCTGTTTAGCTAAGGCTGTCCTCATTTATTGGATACCTTTCTCTAGAGAAAGTATGAAACTACTGGTTTAGTCAGCAAGTGGTACAGAGCATGGTGACCAGTTCACTTACGATGACACAATCTGTTGGGAAATCTTATGCCATGCTGAAATATACTGCATTGTGTGGTGTTTATTTGTTAAGATGGGGAGAGAACTACTAACTGGGCTATTGCTTACACTGACATCTAGAAGAAAATAACAAATGTCAACTTGGTGTGACTTAAAAAAAGGTATCCAGAAAATGCTGAAAAGGCAATTTTCTAATATTAAGGTATGAAGAAAAACCTCTAATTGAAAGCAAATAATTTGAGTGGAAACATTTGCTTCCCAATTTAGAGAATGCAGTAAAAGTGAGAAAGTAATTTGCCTTAAAAATTCATGCCAGTACCAAAAATCTTTCTTCAGTGAAAAAGCAAAGTGGGAGTATGATACTTTCACATTTCCTTAAAATACCAAACCAGTCTTCCCCTTTTCTGTTTTTCTTTTTTCCTTTTATCTCCCTGCTTTGCAGTTCACTTTACAGCTGAAATTGCATTTGGCTACAGTGAGCAACAAAAATACATTACTCTTTAGAACAAAATATAAGGACTTCTGGATAAGGGAGACACACAGTTGTTGAACTAGTAAAGGTTTTTTTTATTGCTGCTCTTGACTGGTATTCTCCTACACTAAGTAGGAAAATATGATCCTGATGAAACTACTGTAGAAGGTGCAAAGGTCTGTGGCAACCATACCCAGGTGGCTGCCTGCCTGTGAAAATGAAAAGATGCACTGAGCAGATTTTCTAAGAGATCTGTTTTAGGATGAGGGAGGATAAGTACTTAACTGAAAGAGGAATAATAAATCACACAACTACAGGTCTAGGATCAGCTACTAGCTTAACAACCCTTCAGAAAAGAACCAACAATAGCATGAAGAAAAGACAAACATCAACAGGTGTATAAACCCACGGTTAGGAAGCAAAATCTGAGAGAATGGAGTTGGCCTGAAGAAAAGAAGAGGGGAGACAATGGTAACAGCTTCAAATACAAAAGATTGCTGCAAAGAACAGAACAATCATTTCTCCATGCTCATGAATAATGAATTATGGATGTAAAGTGCAGCAAGACTGATTCATGTTAAACATGAGAAAAAGGTTCTAGGGTAAAGACATGCACAGGAACAGCGTATCTGAGGGATGTCCTTCATAAACAGTGCAACCTTTTCTTAGAAACCATTTGCCTTCAAGAAGGTCTGGACATGCACACTGTGGGAGATCTGAGTTTGAGCTTCAGCCAAGCGACTAGAATGCACTCTAAAAGCCCTCTGAAAGCCAAGTGGGGAACAAACAGATCTTACAGAAGTTTTCTTAACACCAGAAGTGCCTGACAATGTATCTCCAGAATTCATGGCTGCCAGCGGGTTGCCACATACTGTACTGTCTCCCAAAAGGAGATTAAATTTCAGAGACACAAGGTCTAAATAGAAATCCAACACTCAGTGGTTTTCTGAAGGATTAGATGATTTTGAGCCCACCCATAAAAAGCAAAGAAGTTCTTGGAATTCAGTCCTGTGGCAACAAAGCCATAAAGGTCTCTTGACAGCTTCTGATGAGATTCCTCATTTTCCTTTAAATATTCCATAACATATCTGGCTGTGCTCAAAGCATTTCCACTTGGCCAGAAACCCTAGATCATATATGACCAGAGCATAAAGAGATTAACAGATTTATATACCTTAAAGACAGAAAGAGACATTACTATAATCTTGTCTGATCCTCACTACAGGAAGGAATCACAAACCTAAGTGGAACAACCACACGTCATTAATGTGACACAAAACTAGAAGGTACCTGCTGTATGACATCATCAAGAGGTGCTTATTTAGAATTCTTTTACAACCTTGACAATCATACAACTAATACAACTGTTGTTTAACAGTTGTATTTTGTAACATGTTGTTTAATGTTACGAAATGCAGATTGCTGTGCCTTGTGCAAGGAAAAAAAAAAAAAAAAAGGCATCCTGTTCCTTATTGGCTTTCATTGTGGGACCCCCCAACTCCAAGCTGCATACAGATTTTCTGAGACCTGCCAATCAACAGTCTTCAGAACAAGCCTGAATTTATTCAGCTTACCTCAGGAAAATCAATACTAACATCAAATGAAATCCAGACTATGCATTCTGCATACGCAGTCTATCCTCACAAGTGGAGATTGTTTATGAGGGTTAGGAGGGGAATGAGTTTACGGTATTGCATAGTCACCCACTTCCCAACCAACCTGCAAGCATCTAACACACCCAGTAAACAGCATCAGGTAGTTCATCAGGTAGTTAAACAGAAGAAAAAATATTCAAAAACAAATGACAATCACAGTATTCCTTTTATTTTTTAATAACCCTTTAGAGATAAAGGAAATCATCATAAAATTTTCTGTTTTCTTATATCACATGCTCATTGGCTCTTCCACAGGGGTGCATTTCTTTCAACAGGCCATCATTCCAAAGTATGATACCAAATAGGAGACAAGACAGACAAAAAACCCCAAAAGATTATTCCAGCCAGAGCTGCTGTATAAGTCCCACTTTCCTGTGGAAAACTAAAATTAAAATTATTGTTTTCATCTGCTGTCTCTACAAACACACACTTTATACAAAATAGGGTTTAGTATCAATAATCCAGAGTCACCCAATTACCATGAAATTAAGTATATTTGGGAACAAAAAAAAACTTAAGTCCACAAAATGAGGTGCATGATAGAAACAAACACTGGGACTTGGCTCCTTCCGAAATGGGATTCCTACTGACTCCTAAGTTTCACTGAAAGTAAATATTGTCACATGCTTTCATATCCATTCATAATGGTTCAAACCTGAATTTTTATTTTATGGTTTAGGTGTATATTTTTTACAATCTATCTACCATTATATTAACATCTGTTTCTTGCACTAGTTTTTGTGTCATGTATTTAAATTGTTTTGGTTCCCCAGTTCAAGAAAGCCGGACAATACCATGTTAGGATGTCTGGTTATTTCAGAGAAGGTGTGACATTTGTCAGCATGCCTGCTGCCTGGCTGATATTGCCTTTTAAACATTATTCAAAGCCTTGCTCAGTGTGATGTTCGCATCTTTTTTCCCCTTTTTTTCCAAGTGCAACTATAGGCAATAAGTGCAGCTAAAGTATTCTTTGGATTTTTTCCACAGGCTGAAAAATTAAAATAAAAAATGCAGTAAAACTATAATTTTTTATACAAGCATTCATTTTGACGATATCTGATTCTATACTACTTTGTGTTAGTAGATTATCAAAAAGTTCTCCACTACACAACTGCATTTTTTCATACGAAAAATGGAGCTATCATTTCTTAGAGCAACTTACTTCTTTTAGGGAGAGCATTTGCTAAATGTCAAAACACTGAAACTCAATGATAATGTATGAGAAATTTATAACTGAAAGGCAGGCCTTCAGTAATGAAGCACCAAAATTTTGGACATAATTTTACAAATGAGAAATACAAGAAGCTGCATCTTAAATTAAATAAAAAAGCATGTACAAGTGAATAAAGACTTCTACTGACTTGAGTGGTTTTTAGCTTAATCATCAGGTATTAAAACCACAGGCTTCTAAAATCAATATTCCAGCTAAATTTAACAATATCTACATGACAGGGAGTCATAGCTTAGAAGTTAGAATACCTTAAAAACTCCATTTCAAGCTAATTTTCATGGCTCTGCAAAAAACTCACATCAATATCATTGTATATTCATTTATATTTGAGATACTGTCAAAGAGTGAGGTGATTCTCCCTCGACTAATTACACAGGGAACATATGGTAACTAGGTTTCTAACTTGGATGTATCCATTGTGTCAAAAATAAGATGAGGCAAATCTAGAGGTAGGTTGTTGGGGTTTTTCTTTGCTTTGCCTCCCACGTCAATTTAATAGATAGACTCCAATTTATACTGAAGGTCTATATATCTGTGTGAATTCCTTACCTGTCCACCAGAAGGCTCTTGAGATTTCAGGCTTTATATCAAGTTTTAAGAGGGACTGACTTAGAGGAAAGACCTTAGAGGAAAGGTAGCACCTTCCAACCCCAGCTGTCTCTGAGAAATTACCACCCCCAAAGGAAATTGCTAGTGCATGAAACAGACTGAAAGGTTGCAAAACCAACAGTGAAAATAGCAGATGTGACTGAAATAGCAAAGACAACAGACAAGGTAAGTTGTGCAACATATTGGAAAAGATACATATTAATCAAAATGTTTTCTTTAATTAGTAGATGACTGCCATATGCTTTGCACTTTAGCACTGCAGGAGAGTTGTGAAGCTCGGTTAAGCAAAAAACTAGTACCACTTGCATGCCACTTGTTCTCATTGCATGTTAATCAGCAACAAAGCATCCCACATAGCCAAAAAAAAAAAAAAAATCCTTCCCTAAGAGGTAAGCAGGTGGGAGAGTACCTAAGGACCATCCAATTTATATTATGCTTATGTTAGTATCAGGCTCTTAAATGAATTGACGACTAATTCAGTTAAAACTACTGACACGATTTGAGTAACCTAATGTCAATGGATTGGAATCCTTAGAAAGTATTAAAATTAAAATTTGTTATCCCAAATTATCTTCCCCCTACAAGCCAAAAGATGGGCTTTGAGCTTGACCCACAGAAGAGCACTACATTATCAATAAATCGGAGAGAAAATTACACCTTCTACCACACCTAAGACAGGTGTTCTTAAAATTAAAATGTCAGTTATACCTATAAAAACAGGTAAACCTATTTAGGTAAACCAATACAACTAAATTTGTAAGAGTTTGGGTCAAGGACTGATGACTGAATACTTAGCAGTATTTTACAATTGAGATTCTTCTGCAAAAACCTTTTTTCTAAATTCCTTAGGACACGTCCAGGTGCCCAGTATTAGATTCACCAAGAATATTCACCCCCTTAAAGTAGGGTGTTGAGAAATCTTCATCAAGCATTTTTTATAAACAATCAAACAATACAATGTACTTGAATTTTCAAAAGCTTTAAAATTCCCATCACTAATGTTTCCTAAAAATGTCAGTTGTCTGGAGATAAAGGAAAGGCCTTATATAATTTAATTTATTAAAGGAAAGAAATTTTAAGGTAGAATTATAGGACTACTTCTCTCTGTAGAGGAAGACGGGCAGTTACCAGGAGGATCACATATGAACCTGCTCATTTCTACATCTTTATAAATGATCTGGGAAAAGGGTTGACATAAAATGAAGACAAATTATTCAGGACCATCAAAATATAAGCTGAATGCAAACAGTTGCAAAGGTTATTGCAACTGATGGGGCTAAGAGATAATTCAGTGATAAAAGCAAAAGCAGATGAAATTCAACATAGAAAAGTGCATAGTAACACACATGGAAAAGTAACACTAACAATGCATCTGCAGTGATGGACTCTATTGGTACCAACTCAGAAAGACATCTTGGCATCTTGAGCCCTTTGAAAATTCAAGGCTCCACCAAAAGAAGAGCAAATAAAACATTTGCAGTTGCTTGAAAAGGAATAGCTATCATCAGTGTCATTTTACTACGGCTTAAATCACAATATGCCTGCTACGGATCGCTCCATACAAAAAATGTGAAAAGAACCAGAAGAGGTATAGTAAACAGCAAAAAAACCCCCATAAGAATGATCCAATGTGTGGAAAACTATACAGGTTAGTCTTGAAAATATAAAAACAAGAATACACTAGATGAAGTCTTGAAAGATGAGAAACTAAGCTGGGAATGACTTTTCACTCTTTGTTATGAGACAAGACCCGTGAATGATCAATGAATCCACAATGTAGCAAATTTAAAACAAACAAACAGAATTTCTTTTCCACAGAAAGGACAGGTAACTGCAATGGTCACTGCTACAGAATGAGGAGGTCAAACGGGTGAGTGAGTTAAAAAAGGAAGTAGATGTATCCCCCAAAGAGAAGGTAATCAGTGGTTTTAAATAAGGTGCTCCAAACACATCCCACAGCTCGACAGTCCTTGTTTTCTTGATTATGAGAGCTGGAGAGGGAATGCCCCAAAGAAACGTGATTTTTCCTTTTTCCATGATACAGATTTCCTAGTCTGCAACTACACAGGCTACTGAATAAGAAAAAGAAACTCTTCTTTACTCTTTAGCAACAAAGAAGGTAGGTCCATACATTGCAATGAAATACGTAAAACTGCCCCAAAATATTAAAGGATCCTGCCAAGAACAGAAATTGCATCATGCAGTCTTTTAAAGACTTTGTGAGCTCTCCAGTTCTGCTCACGGTACTGGAAGTTAGAAGCTCCCAGAAACCATTCAGAACAGAGGTATTTACTTCTTATCCATTACTCTGCATGTGCAACTACAGGTGCTTTCTTATCAGTTTACTGTATGTACAGAGAAAAGACATAACACAGCCTTCAAGAATGCTTCCAGCAAGATCACTATCCCAGGCTTTAGGAAGACTTAATTCAGTAGGTCCATTCTAGGCAGGTAAGTAGAAGCTCAAATATGCAATAACTAGCACCTGTTTTATACACACACACAAACAAATGCACATAATCCTGCAAACACAGGAGAATTCTTGCATACATAAAACTTATAGGGGCATATGAAACTGGGACAAAAATGCTAAGTTCCCCATAAAACACCCAAAGGCAACACAGATGGTTAGGACCATCAGCAACCCCACCCCTTTAGTACTTCTACCTCCATTATCTCACAAACTCCCCACAAAGGTGAAAAGTAGCAGCACTCGTATCTAGAAGTGAAAGGAATGTAAGACTTCAAATTGGCATTTGTAAAGGCCATCTTTTGCAGACATGGAGATACTTAGGGAAGAGGCAGGATCTGCATGGTGCAGTCTGTCAGGAGTAGTCAGTAAGCAGCAATGTAACCACAAACTGACCTACTTTTACACCTAAGCTTATATTTTTGATGTAAATACCTACAACATAATTAAAAAACTTTCCATTGCCAACTTTTCTGGGTTCAATACAGGCATGTAAAAAAAAACTTCAACTCCTTAAAATTCAGCGTTCACAAGAAAAAAAGGAAAAAAAACGAATGAGGGGGCATATAGATGAGTGAGAGCAGAAAGAAATATCTGATAGATTTGAAACAGTAAATAAATCAGTAGCAATGAAATACATTAAGATGGGCCACATGAATAGGTAGCAATGTATTAATTGAAAAGCTAACCCTGGGCTTTCCCCTTTGCCTTTACTCACCTATAGCAACCAACTGTTTCTACGGCTGGGTTATTTGCATGCCTGCAGTTTGCCAGTGCATCCACATCCATAGCTCTTCCCCTTGTGTACATATGTGTAAAGTGAGCCAGTCCTCAACTGAACCATGTCTTGGCAGGATAAAGGAGCTGGAAGGGTGGATGTGGGAGGAGGAAAGAGGAGAGCTGGAAAGAAAGTCACAATTATTGATTATAATTGCATATGCTCAAGGAAAAGTATTATAATAGCTTTTAAAGCTTTTTTTTTTTTCAATCTCTACTTTCCTTTTGAGGTGGAAGGCACCTACATAGATGTATAATCTGGGCACGTTTCCAGATCCATCTTAAAAACTGATGTGGTGCTCTCCATGTTAAGAATGGTCATTTTGTACATTGCAATGCAACTATGAGCACTGAGGATGTGCTTTGGGCACCTGCTGGTACTCAGTAAGCCATCCGGAGAACACGATGACTTGACAGCTACCTCTTTGAATCAAAACAGATGATGTTCACTGACACCTTGGAAACCCTTAGCCAGCCATTTTATTTATTTAGCTATTTATGCATGGCTGGAGATACAGCTGATGTTTGTTCCCATTCCTTAGGCTGAGAATGAATTTGTCTGGCCTAGACACACACAGTGATGCTTCCAGATCATGTGTCACTTGAAATATATTTTCATTAGTGCAATTCTCACCCAGGAAACTGTTGATTAGTGTATTCAAGCTGTGTACTCAATATACCATTTTATCTTTCACTGAGTAATGGATGAGAACATTGGAAATGTTTAGTTTAATCCTTAAACTTCCCTATTAGCTAACTTTGTTCTTCTTACTCTCACATCTTTCCCTGCCAGCTACTACTAAAACTAATTTTTCTCTCTCCATATGCATATGCCAGGATTTAAGGTGGCAGGGATATCAAGTTAAGATGACATTCTCACAGTTCTCAAAATTACTGTGCAGCTGGATGAAAATTTCATTGCTCATGAACTGCACAGTTCATGAAATACACTGCTGTAATAATCCTATCTCAATGCAATCAGGTGGTAGACTCAACTGAAAATCTTTTGCTAGGAGTGTCTTATGTTGCAACGCTGACTCTACAGTATCTGAACACTCTACAGTACAACACTGACTCCATAAAAAGCTCTGATATAAATAAGACAAATTATTTCCTGATGCCTTGCGTTTCCACAATCTGTGGAGATAAGCAGCTTTGGCATTGAGCTGAATGAGCTCTCCAGTTACCAAGCTCCCATCTGGGCATATTCTGGAAAAGGACAAAAATTTCCTCACATTTTCCTGTCTACAGAGCAGAAATTCCAGTCGCACAACTCTGGGGTAATAATGGCTCAGCAAAAATTAATAGGGACCTGAGAAATTAGCAATAGTAACAGTTAACAGCAATAAAAATTGCCAAGCAGTATATAAATGGACATTCAGAGGACAGAAAAGAAGCAACAGTGCTTCTAGTAGTTACTGAAAATATCTGGTTCCATAAAACAGAGAAAAAATAGAGAATCTTGGATACACAGCTCACTAAGACTTTTGCTATTGATGTTAAGAATAACAAGGTTTAATTTATTTCTTCTAGTGAAAAGACTCACAGACATAGATCATCACACACATCAGTAATGCACCTGCTTAGAAAACAAGTCTCCAGATACACATAGGTTGTAGGTCTTTGCTGGATCTAAACCTTGATAAATGACTAGTATAATGCAGGCCTGGGTACGTAGGAGGATTCAAAGTGGTCCACTTCATACAACACTTTTAACTATGATTGGTGCCTGGTATTTACCTAAAGTAGCATGAGAAAACCTATTTTGACAGGTTACCTTTTCTTCTAACAGAGGGTTTTCTCTTCGAGTTTTTCCCTTCATGTTTCCTATCCTTCAAAAGGGAAACAAGACAAGAGAATTATACCACTACAGAAGGATTGTCTAAATGCCATGTCATTCTAGGAAAACAGCTTGGTATTAGCTTTTCCGTTCTTGTTTTCCTTGAAGTGTGAATGAAGTTGACTAGGGACAGTGAAGGGCTTTTATTTTCACACTGTACAGGGATGAGATACAAGCCACACAACTCTCACTCTACATGTTCTATAGTTATCACGGCGTATTTTCCCTGTACATACTCCATCCACCGCACTGTGGCAGGAAACACAAGGCGGACACAAATGTTCCCTCCAGTTCTAAATTAAAGGTTCCCATTTGCATTTAGTGAAGGCATCTAGAGTACCATAGAGTTCTAACTTGCTCAGTTAAGCAACACTATGTCTTGCAGACCTGCACGTGTGCTGCTGCCAGCTGGTGCCATAGGCACAGGGTGCTGCAAGGCAGTGAAAACACATGCACAAGTGCAAGAAGACAAGAGAACTGGAAGACAGAACATCAGTTCAATAAAAGAAATCAAGCTGCCAAGCCTGGAGAAAAGAAGGTTCCAGGGAGACCTTATAGCAGCCTTCCAGCGCCTAAAGGGGGCCTAAAGGGAAAATGGGGAGGGACTCCTTCTGAGAGAGTGTAGCAATAGGACATGGGGTAACAGTTTTAAACTGAAAGAGGGGAGATTTCAATTAGATATTAGGAAGAAATTCTTTAGTGTGAGGGTGGTGAAGCACTGGAACAGGTTGCTCAGAGAAGTTGTGGTTGCCTCATCCCTGGAAGTGTTTAAAGACAGGTTAGATGGGGCTTTGAGCAACCTGCTCTAGGGGGAGGTGTCCCTGTGAGCATGGCAAGTGGGTTGGAACTAGCTGATCTTTAAGGTCCCTTTCAACCAAAACCATTCTATGATTCTACAACCAGCACAGTGCATGCACAAATCTTGGGTACTAATGCTGAGATTGCTTGCAGTCTTATTCATTTAAAATTGATTATGAGAAAGTAGTAATTGTTTGGTAAACCTTTTTTAACAAAAGATCTCGTACTTTAGTATTTCACAGACAGTACTGACAAAACTTTTGTCTCTCCCGTAAGATTTGCAAAATCTTTCAGACTTACGCTTCCAGTTCTGCACTGCTAGAAGGAAGTGGAAGAGTTTACACAAGGCCTTTTAAGTTAGCAAAACATCAGGAAAAAAACCAACTTTGTAACATACGACATGCTTATGGTTGAATTAAGCTGCTGGTATATCACCAGCAGAAATGAACGTGAGATACAATGGAAGGACAAGTAGGGAAATTCATTGGTAAGAACCCCATATCAAATTCAGAAATATTATTTTTAATGCTATAAATATACATCAGCAGCAAAAGGATGACAGAAGAAAACCTGATTTCACTGCTGAAAGAGGCAGGACTGCTGCTACAAAAAAACATAGAAAAAGTCAAGCTACTCAATGTCTCCTTTGCCTTTATCTTTACTGGTAAGATTTACCTTTGGGAATTCCAGGTCTCTGAGGTCAGTGGAAAAGTCTGCAGCAATGAATACTTACCCACTGCGTGGGAGAAGCAAGATAAGGAAAATGTAATCAAATTGGACATATACAAGTCCACAAAACCTGATGGGCAACACTCACGACTGTTGAGGACCTGGTCAATGTCACTGAGGCAGCTCTTGACTATCCTTCAAAGGTGATGGCAACTGGACAGGTTTCTGAAGACTGGAAGACAGCAGATGTCAATTCTCTCCAGGAACTGTGTAAAGGAGGATCGGAGGATCTATAGGCTAGGCCAGCTTCACTTTGATTTCTATGATTCTATGATTTCTGGGAAGGTGTTGAAGCAAATAATCCTGGAAGCCATTGCCAAACATATGAAGGATAAGAAGGTACTTGGAAGCAGTCAAAAAAGCTTTATGAATGAGAAATCATCTTCAAACAAACCAATATCTTTCTATGATGGGAGGATTGGCTTGATGGATGAGGGAAGTAGATGTTGTTTATCTCAACTTTAGTAAGGCTTTTGACAAATTTTCCCATAACATCCTCATAGGCAAACTGACGAAGCACAGGCAAGATAAGTGCCAGTGCAGTGTACTGAAAAGTGGTTGAACTTCTGGGCTCAAAGGGTTTTAATCACAATGTCCAGCTGGAGGCCAGTCAACAGTGGTGTACCCCAGCAGTTGATACTGGCACAAATACTGTTGAATATCTTCTGCAATGACCTAGACAATGCGACAGTGTTCACCTTCTCTCAGTAAGTTCGCAGATGACTCAAAACTGGGAAGACTGGTTGATACAACAGACTAGTCTACTGGACATGCTGGAGAAATTAAAAGAGACAGGAACCTTGTAAATGTTAATAAGGTGAAACATAATGTTATGCATCTGGGAAGGAATAACCTCAGGCACCAGCAGAAGCTGGGGGCCAAGCAGCTGGAATGGAAAACAGCTTTGCAGAAAAGGACCTGGGGGTCTCGGTGGATGGTAATTGAATGTGAACTAGCAATGTGCCTGATATACAGGGAGAGGGTGAGGGAGCTGGGGTTGCTCAGCCTGGAGAGGAGAAGGTTCATGAGGCATCTTATTTACGTCTATAAATACTGATGGTGGGCAGTAAAGATGATGAGGTAAAACTCTTCTCTCTGTGATGCCCTTGACAAGACAGGAGCCAGTGGGTATAGATCAAAAACCCCAAGATATTATCTTTAAACATTTGAAAAAGTTTATTCTACTCTAAGCATGATTGAACACTGGAACAGGTTGCCCAAAGATATTGTGGAGTCTCCATCCTTGGAGACATCCAAGACTCAACTGGATACTGTTTTGAGCAACCTGGCTTGGTTGACTCTGTTTTGAGCGTGTGGGTTGGACTAGACCATCTCTAGGGTCCCTTTCAACTAGTGATTATGTGATCACTGAGTCCGTGTAATAACACATATATTTCTTTGAAGCAACCTAGATGAAAATTTTTTATCTGATCTACTGAGAAAGGCCCAAACTCCTTAAAAAACGAGAAAGAAGCTGTAGGGTAAAAAACATAGAACTCTTCTGATACTCTATTGGTGACTTTGATCAGACTGAAATTTAAGTACCTAAACACCTTTTAAACACATTTTGAGCATTTAGATACCACAGTAGTGATAGCTCCAGAAATAAACATGACATTTACGCTTACTTAAACTCTTTGCAGCACAGGATTAAAATAGTCCAAATCCCAGCCCACGAGGTTGTATAAGAACTAGAACTGTGAAGAGTAACATTTGATTTACAGCTAAATTAATGCAAGAAAGTTTATTCAAATCACATTTTAAAAGTCGTCAGAATGGTGCCAGTGTTCCAATTGTAACTCACATGGGTCTATTAATTGTTTTCACAAGTGCTCATGTAAAGTCTAGCCTGAGACATCTTCACCTAGACACAGAATAATGAGACAAGCTGCCTTCAAGATGACAGTTTATTCTGTCCCTGCTAAGTTCTTTTTTTAAAAAAGAAAGGTATTTTCTGCCCCTTGAGTTTTTGCACTTAATATTCATTATCTTCATATTTTCATAAACTGCTTGTAGTTCCAATGCTGTACATAGTGTGGGAATAAAATGTTCCCTAAAGCATAAAATTTGTTTCATACCACATCATTTAATTTGAATCTTAAATTTTATCAAGAAATAGAAAAAAATAGAAATCTAACTTTCCCAAACAGCAAGTTCTCCACAAAATAAAAAAACTCACAGGTTCAGATAATCTTTTTTGTTTACAAACTTACGAGCATGAGAGATCTTTGAAAATCAGCTGTAAAGTTCATTTCCACATTATTTTACCTCCACTTTGTGACTGCTAAGTAGACAATACCTAATTTATTGATAAAGCATCACACGACATAGGCACTGAAAATACGAACATAAAGATACCCATTGCTGCCTATCAAATACTGACCCGAGTGCACAGTTGAGTTTAAACTCATTAGCCATCTCCACTAATTTCATGTAAGTCCATGATCATGAATGGATCAGGTGGAAATATCAAGGGCAAGCTGGAAGCTATGAAAAGCAAGGAGAAATGGGTGCCTATAAAGCCTTTCCACAGAGCCAGACATACACCAGCAAAGGAATGGTCCAGCTGCTTTCTCATCTGGCCAGTGCCAGACAATAAAAAAATGACCTGATTTCTCCCTAGAGGGATCCCAGTGACACTTGCTGCAAAGGCAGATGAGAATGTTTGTTGCCTAAACTTGGGCTGCTATTACAGCTTGTGGTTGTTAGAAGACTGAACCTCATGTACCCCAAGGTATCAAAGTGAATGTGCTGCTCCTTGGTGCAGGCACCACTGTACATGAAAAACAGGCATAATAACAGTTTTTAATTATTATTAAATAATAATAATTTATTTATTATAAAATAAAAGGAAAGGGGGGGGGAAAGGGGAAAAAAAACGAAAAGGAAAAAAAAAGGAGAAAGGAAAAAAGGAAAAGATAAAAGGAGGGCAACAGAATTTGTAGAGACAGAACTGCAAAATTTGGACACAATATGAGTATGCTGGATGAGATGGAGACTTCTCAAAAGGCAAGCCTATACAAGTAACACAATACAAAGGAGCTACAGGTGCATGGTTCACTTTTAGCAACCTCATCTGTGCTTTTGCACCAATACAAACTTGTGAAGCTACAATAGGCATGCTTCTTTCTTCAACATCCTTATTTTTTCAATAAAAGCATACCTGGAGAAGAGCCATGTCTGGGACACATAGAGGCTGAATAAAAAAATCAGGAACCCATTCTCCTAGAGGGAAAAAAAAAAGGAGTGAAAAATGAGCATTATTTTAAATGTGAGTTTTCATAGATGTGCAAGTTTATTTTACATTTCATTATGGCTAGAAAAGCAATCCAAAGTTTCTACCCTGTAAAAAGATGTTATTGATTATATCAGAAAGCTTCACATCTGGCTCATACTTGGAACAGCTTCTTCATGAGGCTTTTCAAGTGGACATTTTACTGCCATCTCTTATCTCCAAGTCAATGAAGTACTGTAATGATGTATCAATGGAGTTACAGATCTGACCATACTTTCATACCTAGACTGATCTTTAATGTCACTTATGAGCAGTCTAAACACCATGTTACAGGTAAGAGGACATGTCACCTGGGAAAGTGTACTTCAGAAGGTAGAGGTTGTTGATTGTGCTGGGTTTGGCTGTGAAAGAGTTAATTTTCTTCATAGTAGCTGGTATGTGGCTGTTTTGGAGATGGGGTGGCACCAGCATTGATAATACAGGGATGTTTTCATTATTGCTGAGCAGAGCTTGCACAGCATCAAGGCCTTTTCTGCTCCTCACACATCCCACCAGTAAGCTGGCTAGGAGGGCACAAGCTGGGAGGGGACACAGCTGGGACTGATGACTCCAACTGGCCAAAGGGATATTCCATACCACATGACATCAAGCTCAGTATATAAAGCTGGGTGAAGAAACAGGAAGCGGGGAGCATTCAGAGTGATGGCATTTGTCTTCCCAAGTAACCCTTACTTGTGATGGAGCTCTGCTTTCCTGGAGATGGCTGAACACCTGCCTGCCCATGGGAAGCAGTGAATTAATTCCTTGTTTTTCTTTGCTTGTATGTGCAGCTTTTGCTTTACTTGTTAAACCATCTTTATCTCAGCACACAAGTTACTCTTCTGATTCTCTCCCTCATCCCACCACGGGGGAACAAGCAAGTGGCTGTGTGATGCTTAGTTGCCAGCTGGGGTTAAAACACAATATTGATCAACACCACAAAGCATACACAGATGTTTTCTCACCTCTGTCTCTCCATGATAATAACGGACAGCTGAGAAGAAAGTTTTAGGAAAATCCACACAAATTGAGATATACTTCTTTCATTATTACTAATGACATTTTCATAGCCTAAAACTTCATGGCACACACTGAATATGGGCTTCCCAGTTTCTCTGTACTGTTGTACTGAGCAGAGAGAGCTTTCTAGCTTGCCGACAGAACTAGATCTACAATAGAGAGATCTAATCTTTTATCCGGGTTCACTGTGTGAATCTCTTGTTGTCTGATACTAATGCCTTTTGCCAGGTTCTAAAAGTTCATCAGCCATACCAAGTCCAAAAGTGAAGCAAGGCTACGAAATACATACCTGCAAGTAGCCTTGGTTCTGGAGGCAGGAAAAAAAAAAATCACCTGCTTTTGCCAAAGATTCATGTCAGAAGTAATTCCTGAAGAAACAGAGAAAAATATTCAGGTCTGAGGATGGTCCTGTTCAAGTTCAAAAGAGTAAAATGAACTGACCTGTAAGGTGAAAATAAATTCTCCATTGTCTCTTCAAGTAGAATATTAATAGGGTAAAATAAAATAAACCTATTTTCCTTCTGGTCTTTGAGTAAGTAAAGATGGTTTGGCCAGTGTACAATAGTATTCCAGAAATGCACCTGCTGTTTTGTAAGTTAAAAGTAACTTTTTAATTTTTGTAAATTATTCTGGACCGCAGAAGAAAGAAAATCCATCATAAAATAAAGCAATTAAAAAAAATAGAAAAAACACCTTTACTTACTAGATATTTCAGGAAAACTCTTCACAGGGTGATTACAAAGGACAATCATTAAGAAATGTTGGTGTTAAAAATATTAATGCAGAACACGAAACAATATCCCATCATTATTAAACTGTCAGGCAGTTGCCTGGAGAGAGAAGAGACCGACCCCCACCTCTCTACACCCTCCTTTCAGGTAGTTGTAGAGAGCAATAAGGTCCCCCCTCAGCCTCCTCTTCTCCAGGCTGAATAACCCCAGCTCCCTCAGCCTCTCCTCATAAGACTTGTGCTCCAGACCCCTCACCATCTTTGTTGCCCTTAAATTATTCACTTATTAGTTAAGCAATGAGCCTAAGACAGAATTTATGTGGAAGATAGTTTGAAGGCAGGAAAGGATTTCAGCACTAAGTGGCCCCTGGTCCCAGCTAGGTCATCCATATAGCACTATTTTCAAACATACTGAAGTAGTTTCCATCATACCATTAAGTGGTATGGTCAGACTCAGCATTTAGATTTTGCACAACGGTTCACTTTCCACAACACATTTTCCTAGAAGCACTGAAGTTTTCATTGCAACATAGAATGTTTCTCTGACATGAATTCATGTCAGTGACAGTGTACTATTGGAGCTTAATCTTCCCAGATTACCTGTTTTGAAGAGTACAACTAAAACACTGATCAGGTGAAAGATAATGTGTTCAAAGGCAAAAATTGATTTTTGATATTCACAATTTACAGTAACCAAATTTTTGTGGGGATACCCACACAAAACCAGAAGTACATTAGAAAAATAAGAAAGTTATTTCCACTTCCCATATTTTTATAATGATAGATGGATTATGAATCCTTCCCATCCTGGCCAGTTTATCTTCTTGTAATCATTCACTATAATGACCTTGAAGGCCTTCACACCCCAAATCAAGAACACCACATGTTGCTACTGTTACTGTTCAAAAGACAGCTTCAATTAAAAATACTTAACAAAATTTGGGATGTGTGATTTTTTTCTAACTTCCATTACTTTCACTCAAATTTCTTTGTTGATTTTCCCCTTTTTCCTGTTTCTTTTTCTGTTCATTACCCTTGTGTTATGGTTTGAGAAAACCCATAACAATCTGTTGTCGTTTAGACAATTATTCTATCACCCGATGACCCCTCCCCACCTGGAAAGGGGAATCGGGGAACACAAGAAAACACAAGGGTTGAAATATAAATAGATTTAATAGACTAAGACTAAATAATTAACAATAATACTAAAGAACCAGTATTAATCCCGATACTGATATAAGATACAGGAATTACACTCAGCTGATTTTATCAGCAGGAAGCTGTGCACTCCCAGCAGTGGACAGCAAATGGTGGACACTGCGAGCGCAACGGCTTCAGGAGGAAGCGAAGGCCTCAGGGGTCTGGCACCGGGGCAAGGAGTTGTCTGGACCGCTGCCATCAAGGGAGAGTGAGCTACACAGCAAACTCTTCTAATTTATATTGAATGTGACATTCATGGTATGAAATAATCCTGTTGGCCAGCCTGGGTCAAATGCCCAGGCCTTGCTCCTTTGTCCCTGCACCTGGCAAGGCTCAAAAACACTAAGACCTTGAATCCCAGACAGCCTGGCTGGCTATAAAGTAAATATTTTCACAAATTCAGACACTAAAGTCTTCTAGAAGTGCAATTTTCCCCAGCATCAGAAGACAAGTTAGTCCTGTGTCTCTCAACCCAGGACACCTTGGTTTTCAAAAACTGGTAATATTCTTTCTCACCAATCCCTCCTTCCCTCACTTTTTCTCAGTTCTCGTGCTAATTTCTTGGGTTTTCATCTTCCCCCTCTGTCAACACTCACCCGTTTCCAAAATTTTTGTCACAGCCACTCAGTTTCCCAGTTTGTATTAGCACTTTCACAACTGAGTCTTATTTTTCTCTGCTCACTCATCTCACCCTTATTAATCTGTCCCATCCCTGTCACTAGCTCTTCCTCCTTCCTGTATATTTAGTAATTGATCTCAAAAATGCTGAGTCTCAGAGGGGTTCTCTCCTTACAGAGAAGACAGTACTGAGGAAGTAGAGAAACTGAAGGGAAACAGTGACTGCTGAAAGCCACTGTCAGAGCCTGGCATTAAAAATCACCTTTTTTGAGTTCCAGGTACCTTAAACACTCAAACCACATTTTTCCTGCTTTTCTCTTTCATTTTTTTCCCCATTTTCCATTTTCATGACTCTCCATATCTTCAAAGAACAAGAATCCAACCTCTCTTACCTGGAAACAGAGAGGTAAATACACAAAGCTATTTGTGTTATTCCTTCTTACCAGAAGGCACGAAGGACTGGAAGGCCCTAAACTACATCCTGGGACCAAGAATTTTATTTCCTCCATTGCCAATATTCTGGAAACTCTTTCCTCAAAGCCAGGGCACTGCTCAACCCAGCCCTTATGTTAGATTACAGACTTTTAGTTTTGAAATAGCACTGCTTAAAGTTCATAGAAACATGCAAAGGGTAACATTTATTTTTAAATAACCACTTAATAAATGTCAGCGTTCAGCTCTTGAAGGATATTTTCCCATTCAAGTCTTAATAAACCTATCATCATCTACCTCAGTTAAAGAAATTGCCAAAGAACAGTATCTGGCAAGGCCACACATTTCTCTCAGACCTTGTGGTGAAATAAAATGAACAACATGGAAGAGTGACAGATTGCACTAATAGCGAAGTTTAACGACTTTGTTTTCCTTTATTTTACATACCACTGTAAATCTGGAATAAGTAATTCAGAATTTGCAGTAATTTGAATAAAACTAACATGAAAAACAAGCTAAGGTCAATCCACTGATTGCTGTGTTTTGCCCACAGACATTTTGTAACTGTTCCAGAAATATCTCTCTAAGTATAACTTCAGAGGACATATGAGCATTTCTTCCTTTGTACATTGTTATAATATTATGGTAGGGCCTGTCATTAACAGTTAGAAACAAACATCAATAAAACATGCACACGTGGTGGTGTTTTCTTTAAGAACAAGCATGCCTACTTCTGCTAGCCATACACTAGTCTGAAATGTAGGAAGCTTTGGGTTTCAGTTTTATCCCTTCTAATTCTATTTTGTGTCTCCCAGTCTAATTTCTGGCTACTCAGGGAGACAGAAGGGGTTTTTTTTCATGCTTTAACCTTAATCAGAGGTAGACAATCCCAACAGGAAAAACAACAAGAACAACAAAAAACAACGACAAACTTCTGAAGCCTCAAATATTAATAGACTTCACCTCAGGCTTAAGACCTCATCTCAAACCCACAGACTCACAGCTTTCAGTGCAGAATCAGCTTGAATGTATCTGGCAACACAGGCAGAGCAAATTTGATTCTGTCCACAAAACCCTGCACAGAGATGTCTTTGCACGTCCCCATAGGAGTGATCAGGAGCACAGTTTGGCCTCATGTGTCTTAATTCATCCCTTAATCATCCTCTGACACGTCACTCAGGAGTTTCTGCCAGGTTGTTCCCAAAATCCTCTGGGTATTTGGAAGCCTGGCAGTAAGCGAGACAAATTTTCTAGACAGTACCTTAATTTCTCAACTGCTGAACACGCATTACTCTTCAGAATCAAACCCATTAGTGCCCAGAGCCCCATTTATTTCTCACAGATGATCAAATAACTTCAGACAGGACTCCGGCTGAAAAAACTCAAGCTATACTTTTCCAAATCATCTCCTGGTAGCCTTATGTGCAGCAGCTTTCATGCTTACGATATATCCATTTAAGCAGACTTTTCCTCTAAAGTCTTTACAAACACTCAGTGCTCAATAAAATAACTGAGTTCATTTCAAGATATTACCCTTTAAATACTAGCCTTGCCCATAAAACAATACAGGCAGCTGTAGTAAAGTATTTCTTTTTTATTTTCTCAGATTTTTTTTTATTTTCTTCTATTTTCATACAACCCACTTATCTCACAAAACTCTGCTACTGAAAATCCAGATGTAAACATCCCTTTTAGCTGGATAAAATAACAATATAATCACACTCTACTGCTCTGCAATTAAACTATAAGTTTTGTGATGAACATGCAATTGCTCTTAACTGAAAATACATCAATAGATGTGAGACAAATTTATATTGAGAACAAAGGCTGTATTTGCTTACATTGTGATACTCTTCACAAAATTAGAGGCATGATTTAGTACCTACAAAATTCAGGGGAAAGTCTCTCACTGACTTTGGATTTTGGCTGATACCCAAACTGAGTTTGTCCAAATAAGCAGGTCTTCAGAAAGCCCTGATGGAGTAAAAAGAAGTAAAAAAGGGAAAATAAAAAAAATAATTAAAAAACAAACAAACAAACAAAAGATTAAAAAGTATATTTTAACTGTGGCTTGCAGACCAGTTTCCTGCAAAAAAAGAGTAAGTGTCACATGTAACAAAAATACTTGGCAAACTTAAAGAATGCCTAGGAAATGGGGATAAGCAGGAGATTCACTAAAAAAAGAGCACTGAAATCAGAGTTGGTGTCACCATTGATAAGACTGTATTTATTTTATTTCTGGAAGTTATGTTCTGAGTTTTCACACAACATTTATCTCATGTTTCTGTGTAAAATCACTGCTTTGCCACTGCTTGGGTTACTGGCCTGCCAAATATGTTATTTCTCAGTGCACGAGTGACTTCCCTGGCAGGAGAATAGTGACTAACTAAATAATAAACATCTAAAAACCACTGAAAAATAAAAATTTGAATGAAATCTGACACAGATTATTGAAAGATTTTCCAAACATTTGTATCTTTGGATTGAAAATAAGATGCTGTGTGGACTTTTCACTGATAATTTATTTTTTTTCAGTTTTCTTTTCTGCTCAGCTTGTTGAAGACAGTACCAAACAAAATATTCTACATTTCTGTTAAGCTTCTTCAAAGTTCCCATTTCCTGATCTTTCCACATTGGTAATCCAAGAAAGCAATAAAATTTGCATTTAGCTTCAAATCTCTGAGAATAAGCCCTTCCACCACTGAATTTCAGCTCAAAATGGATCTGATGTTAAAATACTGCATGACTACTTATGAGAAGCCTCCACAGCATTCCTGATGTTAAAGTGCTCTCTGAAATGTATTTATACCTAGTGGCAAAATTTCCAATGTCACAAGTATTGCTTGGGAAAAAAAAACACCTTACTCTTCTGCACGACCACAAATAAAAAGGATTATAAAAACAGAAAAGTTAATTATCTGTTTTTATTTGAAATATTCATTCTACGTTTGCACAAGTATAGAATCATAGATTAATAGAATGGTTAGAGTTGGAAGGGACCTTAAAGATCATCTAGTTCCAACCCCCTGCCATGGGGAGGCAGGAACACCTCCCACTAGAGCAGGTTGCTCAAAGCCCCGTCCAGCCTGGCCTTGAACACTTCCAGGGATGGGGCTTCCACAGCTTCCCTGGGCAACTTGTTCCAGTGCTTCACCACTCTCACAGTAAAGAATTTCTTCCTGATATCTAATCTAAATCTCTCCTGTTCCAATTTAAAACCATTACCTCCTGTCCTATCACTAAACTTCCTGACAAAGAGTCCCCCTCTGGCTCTCCTGTAAGTTCCCTTCACATATTGGTAGGCTGCTATAAGGTCTCTCTGGATCCTTCTCTTCTCCAGGCTCAACAACCCCAGCTCTCTCAGCCTGTCCTCATAAAGGAGGTGCTCCATCCCTCTGATCATCTTCATGGCCCTCTGCTAGACCTGTTCCAACAGATCCGTGTCCTTCCTGTGTTGAGGACTCCAAAGTTGGACACAGTACTCCAGGTGGAGTCTCATGAGAACAGAGTAGAGGGGCAGAATCACCTCCCGTGACCTGCTGGCCACACTGCTCTTGATGCAGCCCAGGATGCAGTTGGCTTTCTGGGCTGCCAGTGTGCATTGCTGGCTCATATTGAGCTTCTCATCCACCAACACCCCCCAAGTTCTTCTCTTCAGGGCTGCTCTCTAGCCATTCTCCACCTGTATATGTGCCTGGAATTACCACGCCCCAGGTGCAGGACCCTGCACTTGGCCTGGTTGAACTTCATGTGGTTTGCACAACCCCAACTCTCAAGCCTATCCAGGTCCCTCTGGATGGCATCCCTTCCCTTCAGTGTGTTGATCATGCCACTGAGCTTTGTCCTCTAAAAGAACTATGGCATGTTACTAAATAATATGAGTCAACACGATGCAGTTCCTGGGATTAAAAACAATTTATAACTTCATGCATAATAAAGAGTAGGCTCTAGAAATTTCCAGTGTGTTACTTAACTTGCTTTATTTTTGCATTAAGTCTACTTCAATACTATTTTATAGATTTCACTTTAATTAGTATTTAGAAGGCAGTACAAGCCATGGCAGAAGAGGCCTCTGCACACTGCTCTGCTGGCTTGATGCAACACTTACCCAGCGAGACCTTCTTCAGGGAATAAAGCGTAAATAAGATCTCTTTACCATTGAGACTACCAATCATGTTAGTCACAGGGGAGATGCATTTTCCTTTGGTAACAGACCAAAAGCACATGAAATTCTCATTGGAATTACATGACCAAACAGCGTTTATTTCTTGAAGCTAGAGTAACAATATTTTGGTGCAGAAGAAAAGTTGGTGAACCTCAAGCCACCTTCTTCAGGACAGAAATGGACTCGTTTGGGTAGATGAGATTGATAGCATACATAAAATTCACTGATATACTGCCAAGACTATGTTAAGAATACTTTAGCATGTATTAGTTTTTTTAAAAAAAATAAAAATCTTTCTTATACTCCAAAGTATATATCAGGCTTTCAAATGTTCTCGTTTCTTTTCTTTGATTTTAAGCTAGAAGCAGCTCCCTTCCCTTGAGTCAGAAGAGGACAGCTTTAGCAGGAAGTGAGGGGGGGAAAAAAGGTATCCTTATTTGACTTTTCCATTTCTGTCCTGTCAAGATAAATTCTATCAATCCTATTATGTTGCTGTCATATCACACACTATATGACAGTCTTTAACATGATTTGAATTAACTTGACACGTTGAGCATTGCAAGGCTGCAAATAAATAGTTTTAAATCCCCAAAATCTGCTTGGATATTTTCAATATCCATGTAGACAAACAGACAACTGCTCAGCTGAGCAACACTGCCAGGGAGCTCAGAAGGACTTCACCCTAAGGTTGGAGATCTGCTCCTCAGTACAAAGATGAACTGAACTGCCCATCAAACTCACCTATTCTCCCTTCAAAGTAACCACAGTGTAAGTAGTGGCAGGAGAGGCTTCCACATACTGCCATGCCAGCTTGATGTGACTTACACAGAGAGACCTTCTTCAGGGAAAAAAGTGTAAATCAGACCTTCCCTTTTCCCTTAAGACTGCCAACAACACTGCTAGTCTCAGGGGAGATGCATTTTCTTTGGTAACAGACCAAAAGCACACACTTTTCAAGGAGCCCATTGTGTTTCTGTCAGATGTCATCGCTCACATGACACTGACCTTCAGAGTCTTTAGATCAAAGACTGGATTGTGAAACTTTGAACCTGAGTAACAATAAAGTTACTGTGAGGATATACTGCATAGATCTTCAGCTGATAGAAACCTGCACTGCACATTGAGGTAGCTATGCCACTTTCATGACACTTGAATGTATGAATATATTTACAGTTTCGGTTAAAGAAAAATTAGTACATACTTCTTCAGCCATACATGTGTACTCCAAGAGCTTATACACAACAGTCTTGAGCAGCCTAGATTGCAATATTTCACATTATTGTTATAAACATTTTATTGAAAAGATTATTTCACTAAATTACAGGAAAATTTAGACAGAGATGTATGTTGTATTCTGCCTTGGATTTTCATGCAATTCATGGAGAAGTCTGGTGACTTCCTCTTTCCAAAAAACATTGCAGAAATGGGAGAGCTCTTCGATACACACTGGACTACGATGCCCCCCTACATAAAAATCTACACATTGTCACATAAGAAATTAGACAACTGCAATGATGCTTTTCTGGCGTCAAGAAATCTGAAGATCATATATAAAACTGCATTAAATCAGGATATAAAACCATACTTCATCAGAAGATGAAAAGAATGTTTCTGATGTTGGAACATCTTTAAGTCCTTTGTTTGATCATGGTAAGGATAATGTACCAGGTCTCCTGTGGAGGTCAACAGACAACTGCAACCTAGTTAATTTTTCAAAATATATGTTTACCTTCACACACAGCATGAAACTATTTAACCATGAAACTTAGAGTGATAGATAAAGGCTGAGGGATTTCAGTAGAAATCAGATCAGGAATCCCTTTTAAGTTAAAGCTACAGAAGTTCTCAAACTTGGAATCTAAGGAAAAAGAAGAAAACTTAGAGTTTAAACTCAGAGGATTAATATCCAGCTTAAGACCTGAATATCTGGTATTTGTAAAATTCCAAATCTAAAAGAATGGAATGGAATAGAAAATGAGAAAGATCACCAAGGAAAGCTCTGAATAAGATGTCAGAAAATGCAAGAATGAAATTAAACCAACCAAACTGAATTAGATCATATTAAGGAGATTAAAATGAACAAACAAAAAGCCAGTAGTGGTGTACTAAAAGAATTAATCTTGGGGAAAATTTTGCTCTATAAGTTAATTAATGAAGTTATGCTCAAAAATTAATTACATTAGCTCAAAAAGTAGGCACAGGATACCCACTGACATGAAGACATGCGGCATCACCAGTGAGCAAGAGGAGGAACTGGAGTATTGTATAAGGCTTAGAATAATGTCTACTTCAAATTGATCACTCATGGAAACGGCTGAAAATATTAAAGAAGTAACAAGACCTAACGTTATCGATCCATAACCCACGATGACTTCAGTCCACCAGTGTGATGCCAGTATAAAAGAGGCAAATAAAGCAATAGCAGTGCATCCACAGAGATATTTTCAATAAAAATAGGAAAGGTCTGGGTGAGATCTGATCTGAAATACTGTTCTTATCACACATTCCCAGTGAATTTAAGCCAGACCTGTGTTTATAAGAGTGATAGTTTATTTCTAATTAGGGTACAGTAATTGAGTGAATGTTAACAGAAATGCTGCATTACTAAGTAATTGATAGACTCTGTATGGTTTCAAAACTGCTTGTTGAAAAGCAGAAGGAAGAATGAAAATAAAGCATTCAAAGCATTTTAAGTCCTCACAAAAACTTAAACAAATGTTCTTCCCAGCCAGCATGGCAAGATGTTTTACTGAATTCACAGTTGGCTCCTTTGAGCAAAGATGGCTAACACAAAATAATTAGGGCAAAACCAGCATGACCACTATTTAAGTGAGTCATTAAAGACAACCAGTTGATAGGTTTTATTATACTTTTGCTTTCTATTTTGCGGCTTACCTTCTATCTTCTGTTTAGAGTTGAAGATCTTGGGGTGCCAGTAAGGAAACTCTTGAAGTTAAATATTTTCAAGAGAGTGGATATTTCAAACAAAATCAAAATCTTTTCAACCCTTGACATTAACAACATAGTGAGTAGACAATAGATGAAAGGAATGGCCCCTAAAGGAAAACTATGCAAGCAATTAATACACTATTTATAGACCTAGAGGAAGAACTGCAATGCATGTTTAAAAAAAAATTTAACAGACTAGTTTGCATTCTGATTTGGAAAAAAGACCCACAGTGTTGAAAAGAAAAAAAAAAAAAATAAAAAAATCAGGAAGTAAAGCCAGCATCATTCTCCACAAAGGAAAATACAAAGAAGTTTTGGATAAAATCAACATGAATAATTTTAGCCATTTCAGAATTTTTCATTTGGCTTCGTAATTCTAAAAAAAGAGCTCTAGCATACATGAGGAGACAATATAAGACCAGCATTTTTGATACTCATCTATAAAGACACCAAGGAACTAGCTTTGGGTCTTTAGTCTTGTATTCCTTGGTGCTTTGTATTCCTTAGTGCTCCACTTGCTCCCAAGGCCAACTTTCCCACTCTCCATCCAGAGGGATCCTACCCTGGTGCACCTAAAATTAGTGTGACTACTGTGCCACAACAGAGCAAACAGAGGCATGAATCATTGCTGAGGAGTAAGAAGCGGTGAGGGCTCAAGCTGGGCTGCTTCATGGACAGAACATTGCCAAAAAGTAATAATGAGTGCTTTCAGAGTCAGTGAAGGAGCCTGAAGTGATAGGCTCAAGCTATCATCCAATGTTTGGAGATCAACCTGCTGGCCACAAAAGATGATAAATATTAAAATCCAGTTGCTAATTTTGCACAGACAAAAAAAAAACATTACACAAATGAAGTAAGATATTAGGAATATGGAGTTCTTACTACCTCTTGGCTTACTGGCATTTGCCAACATGACACTTGTTCATGCTTAGTATATCCTCTTCCCTCCTGATCAGGGAAGGATACTTCCTAACTCTCATTCCTTCCTCGAGCTGAAAAAGATGACCTAAAGACCCTTTGTTCTGAAGTTGTTATTTGCCCTGAAGAAAGGTTCTTCTGCTAAAATGCTTCTGGTAGCCTTTGGCAATCCGCAGGGTGCATTCCAGGGAAGTTAATACTAATACATTGCAATTTAATGCTTTTCATACTCCGTGGCAGCAGGCACTGTTGCAGGCCAGACCGCAGCTGTCCATAGTTATTTAAGAGACCTTCCAAACACACGTTGGTTGGTGGGCAAGAAACATATAAAAAACCCTCATGATGTGAAGTTGGAAAAGAATGCCTTCCAGTGCACATTAACAAACAAGAATTGATCAACTGAACTTCTGCCCCTACACCCACACCATAGTGTCTTTTATTGTTCCTTCCCTATCTCCTTCCCTATATCTCCTATACTGCAGCAGCAATACAGTGTCTCCTCTCAAATGTAGGACAAGTACCCACATTCGGTGCTAAAGAAATCTTTTACTCTCTACTACCACAGCACCTGCAATAATATCAACACCTAATAATGGTCGTATCTTGACTGCTCATGAGTGAAGACTAACACTGAAGTCTCTTCCTCTGCAGAAGTACTCCTGCCTCCTTGTTCCTTGATGAACAAAGCACAAGTACTTACCAATTATGGAGTTCACTGACATCAAGTAGCAGTCCTTCCACTGAGGACTCTAACATGAAATGCTCCAGAGAAGCACTCAGTGAGGTTTCCACCAGGAATTTCTTTAGTGCTGTTGCTTTCTCAGTACAGTGATACTGTTGGAAGAGGCTCACTGTGTCTCAGCTTTCTCCCTAGCAGACCACAAAATAGGGTTACCTAAATGATATCCATAATAACTTGCCTAACCACCTTTGAATCCTCAGTGTGTCACAGCATGTCACTTAACCTGTTAAGAGGAAGTGGTATGAGAAGGCAGCAACTGAAAAGCCACTCCTCTGTAACAGTATATAGATACTTTAATATCCATAGCTCCTTTAAGACATTTATGCAAAATGGTTTCTCAGTAAAAGATGCAGCAACTTGCTTGTAGTTGTTTTAGATGTAAGCTCAACCTTCCATGTTACCTGGCCCACTTTCCAACTATTCCAGCAAGGCCATACTGCTATTCTCAAAGCAGCACAAAGATTTGATAATCCCCAAACAGTAAAGTAAAGCAACAAGCTGTCTGATGTCATTACTTTTATCACAGCGGAAAAGAAACTTTACTCAAGAAAGCAGAGACATATAAAGCCTCCATTCCTGTGTAGTTTGCAGACAATGTCACAGCCTTAGGCTACATGGGACTGTGTTTTTCCCCTTCCAGGTATGCTCAACAGGGATTGGAAACAAAATCATAGAGCATGTGTAGAATTAATTTCTGCTCTTTAGCAACCTATAACAGTTAAGGAGGCTCCCGTCTCTCTCTCTATCTAAGCTTTGTGCCTCTTACAGCTCCTGTCACTGTTTTCTGTACGGCCCAGCATGCTCTCAAGCCCAGCCTTCTCTTCCTTCTTGCAATCATAACCAGTGTCTGACTTCTGGGCTGCAGCAGAGGCTGTTCATTAACGTGTATTGCTGACTCTGGGCCCCGTCCCCATTGTCAAATCAAAAATGACTACATCTCCAGAAGGCGTTATACAGGAAAATGGGATTGGTGACTGCTCTGACAGACACGTCCAACAGACATGAAAGAAGCAAACTCCACAAGGTGCACAGGTGCAGCCCAAGAGCAGTCACTACCAGATCCTTTCCAGACTGACAGCAGTAGCAAAACAACACGTGAAGAGTAAGTACTCACTAGTACCCACATTAGAAGTGCTCTAACTGCAACCGACACTGGGCTACACAATTCCCCACTTGCCTCCCCACGCCTGCTTCCCCTTCCTGCAGACCTGACCAGCTGTGTTTCTGGGCCTGCATTTCCCCAGCAGAACCACCACCACCATCAATCATCGACTCCTTTTGCTTTTCTTTATTCAGATCTCCCTCGCTTCACTTCCTGGCCCTCAGCCTGCAAAGTCTCCACAGCTACCCCTCTTCCCAGGTGAGCCAGAACTACCTTTCCTTCTCCCGTGAACCAGAACTACCTTTCCTTCTCCCTTCTCCAAAGGGGTCCACTGAGGGAACTTGCATCAGAGTAGCCTGTTGCCTCAGCCCTTGCCCACTGCTAGAAGTAGGGCCCATTTGCTGTGGCTTATCCTAGAGTTATCATTCAGATATTTTCTCTAACACTCTGCTTCAAAGATTCCTTTTTCATCTCACAGAATGAAGGTGGAAGGCTTTCTGCGGTGAAATAAATCAATAAATAATTACTGCTTCATATAGCAGTGCCCCATGATCCACTAGCACAGCTACTTGGGTGAGACAGATAAGTACTGATGAAGAATCCTGCCTTGATAGCCCTCATCCCACTAAACATCTGCCATCAAAGAGCAAGAAGCATCTGTCTGCTGCTTCAAGCAAAGTCACACAGAATGAGGGCACCTTAAGGAAAGAGATACAGGGAAAAAAAAGACAAAACAAGAGTTATATTAACGTTTTAAAAAGCTTAATATTAAAACCTGCGTTCAGGTCCTTATAGCTAGCATTCCATACAAAAACCAATATACCCAAGCCTTGATCAAAACCCACTGTGACCCCAAAAACTTCTGAAAGCTTGAGTCTGAACTTTCCAGCTGCAGAGGATTTGGAATTCATCCACTTGCTGCAGGACATTAGAGGTCCAACAAGATAAATCCCTCAACTTCTTATCAGCAGATAGATATCTGGTGTAACAAAACATGAGGTTTTCAATGCCAAATCAAAATAAAATGAGAATTTTTTAAGTGCAATAAGATCAAAGCATTCAAGTGCAAAGGAAGCCATAACTATTCCCCAACTAAAAGCAGGATCAACAACAGCATTCCTCACTGAAGGCTGTAGGACCTACTCTTTAGAAATCTCTATGGACAGAAGTTCTGCAGCTTAGCCATGCAAACTACACCAGCATTGACTTCCCTATCTATCAGGTAGTTTGCCCTAACATTTAAACTTAGTCTCGTTTGCAGCAATTACTTGAATCTGGACAACAGATTATTTCCTTCCCCTATGCATTTCCTCTTACATACTAAAGAGTACTGTCGTCTTCTTTATTTCTCTTTTTACCTAGAAAACTTTCATTTCTTCACAATTCTCATCATTCTTAGTGTTAGTCTCTGAGCTTTCTCCAAACATACTTGTCATGAATTGCCATTTCTGGTGCCTCAATAGAAGCAAGGCTGCTGCAGCTCCATAACCCCAGACCCAGCCAGCAGTGAGGTGGTGCACATACGCTGAATAGACATACACATATGGCCAGCCTCATGGTTTTCTTGCATAGCAATGCCTAAAAATTAAAGCAATTCTGCCCCCGATGCTTTCAGGACAGCAAAAGCAGTGGGCAGATGAATTCTCATATCTGAAAACAGTAATCTTATTAACACTTCCCAATACAGTATTGGTTTGTTTCTTTCCCTTTCTGCAATACCTTAATCACAGTTCAGCTTGTGATTGACTATTTCCTGCATCCACTCTGGAAGAGCTGCTACATAGCTATCCTGCATTTACACAATTGATTAATCCTTCTTTAACAGGAAACTTTGTACTGACATTAAAGAATTTCACCAAAAGGACTTTGCCTTAAGTTGTCAATTACATCTTGAATTCTAATGCTCCGTTCCAGCATGCTTCCTTCTGGGAGGCATAACCTGTGAATTTAATAAACAAATTTTATTTTCCAATATCCACCTTGTAAATGAAAATATTAAGTAGCACCAGCACTAGGAAAGGCCTCTGTCAAACCCATCATACCCCTACAATTCAGCAGTGAACCTCTATAATACTCATTACCCCAACAGTCAGGTTTCCACTTGTGCCTCAGACTTTCAGGGTTTGTTTCTATGTTCTTACTTCATGCATGTAGTTTATAGATTAGCCTAGTTCCCTTGCTGTGTACTATGTTCTCCTTCTTCTGGAGCGCAAGAGTTTGAGTTATCACCCTTAATATACTTTAGGGAATTGTCAGCTAGTTTGGACTCCATTTATCTGTGTGTTTGTTTCTCACAAGATTAATCTTATTTTTTGGAACTTGTTAAAAGTTTTCTTTTTTAAGTCCATTGGGTTGGGCTTTTTTGTGGATTCTGGGGTATTTTTTAATTAATATTTTAAGGTTCTTCTACCTGTCTTTTCTAAGACTAGATTTTAATTACCCATGTGAGAATGTAAGAATAAGCCTAAAATTAGTAGTTAGCCAATCACAGAAAGGCCTGGAGACTTCCCTCCAACTTCTGTATGAGAAATTTCTACTTTTCCTCATTCCTAAAAAAATGGCAGTTTTTCAGAAGGGCTCTTTTAGACCTTACTTAAATTCAAATATCTGTGACAATCCAAACAAAATTACTACATATATAGATTTCACCACATTGTCCAATCTTAAAGTAAAAACTGTGAGCAGTAGCTTCACAGCAAATTTCACACCGTTTCAAGTGCTTTTTCTAAATTAAAAATCTACTGATACACAGAATAAAAGTTGCACTCATCAAAAGTTCACGGATTTGACAAAAAGGCCGAAGTCAAGAGAAATCTTTCATTTAAGATCTTTTATCAGTTGGATCTTGCCTAGAGATAGATTTAAATCCAATTAGCTCACAAAATATCCTCCAGAATGAGAGCCAAATACATAGATGTGGCACTATCTGTACACATGTGCACATCTGTACACATGAAAGTGAAATATTTAGAATACAGAACAGAGAGAGCAGGACAGTAGTGCTTACATGTGTCATTTCAGGTGTTGAACTATACCTGCATGGGATATTTCAAATGGGACACTAAAAGTTAGTGAGTCAGTTCTGGTGTCCCTTCTAAGAAATAACAGGCAGGTCTTGTGTGGAAATTTGATCCAAAACACTTTTAAGGCAGTAAGAACTGAATGAAATTCCAGTTGCTGAAATGGGACCCCTACTGAAGAGAGGGGGAAAGGGAAAGATGGAAATGACATGAGGGTGAACGTGGAACTTGGAAGAAAGAAGAATGAATACAGAGGATAAAAGCATCCATAATCAAATGAAAATATGAAAATGTGTTCTCTTGCTAATTAGTTAGTATACTACTCCTATGCTTCCATAATTTGACAACCTCTGCCTGTGAACAGAGATTGAGCCTAAATAATTAAAAAGGGAAACTTAGCAACATGGCAACAGATGTTTCAGCAGAAACTCTGTCAGTTATATGATGACAAGGCAGCTGTTAGAGCAATTTTTATGTTAGCTTAGTTTATGTAGAATCAGATGTTACCAGAGGCATTGATCAGAAGATGATACTGCTATTCAGAATACTTAAAAAAAAAAAATCTATAAAATATTTCAGATCTATCTTAGAGGCTTACATATTCAGAATTGAAAATAAACACTAACGTTAAAAATTCTGTATCATTCCATGCATCTGTGGACCTAACTGACAATGGGCACAGTCTGTTCTATTAAATAATTGTGCATGTGTATGATGATGAATAACCATTTTAAGAATATTTACCAATGTATAACTTCCACCAATTAGTTGTATTTCACCTTACAAGGACTTCTAAACAGGACCTCCTTTCATGATTCTTCTCATGTAAAGCAGAGTCAGTCTAACTAAACTAACAATACCTGAGTAAATACATAAAATGTAACAGGATTCCAATATGGAAAATTGGGCTAATGCTGGTTTTAAAATTCGCAGTCTGCAAGTTTTTAATGGTACGGAAAAAGCCACATACAACTGAGTCAATCTGACTCAGACTTAGGGTCACCCACCCAGTACAAAGTCAGCCTGCCTGTTTTGGTTCTTCACTATAAGAACTAATAAGAATGTCAACTTTTTACAATTAGCAAAGAAAATGGTGAGTGTTTACCATTTTGCTCATTTGAGACTAAGTATTAAACACGGATCATACATTGCATTTGTGATGGATGTATATCTAACTAACAGTCCATCATCATACTAACAATGCTAACTATTCTGCATTTTATTTTTGAGAACACTGGTAAATTTGACTTTTTATAGAGACAACAGGAACAGGTTGCCCAGAGAAGTTATGGATGCTCCATTCCTGAAGGTGTTCAAGGCCAGGCTGGATGGGGCATTGAGCAACCTGCTCTACTGGGAGGTGTCCCTGCCCATAGCAGGGGCGTTAGAACTCGATGATCTTTAAGGTCCATTCCAACCCTAACCATTCTCAGATTCTATACTTAACATAATCCTTTATGGTTCAGGAATACATTAAAACACAACAGAAAAGGCAAAACCCATTTTCTGTAGCTTTTTAAATGGCACAACTGAAATCAAAACCAACCTCAATTAGTGTTGTTTTGTGGCCAGAAAAATTAAGTATGTAGGGTGTAAATTAGGAGGATGCCATGGGGCATAAATGGATACAGTCTGAAATTCTGGTTGCCAAGTTAAATATATCAGAATACAGGCAGTTATTTCAATCTACCTGACTGCGTAAAGAAAAGTCCCCCTGTCACAGTACTGGCAGTGAGAAATTCACAGCTTTGTTGATAAAGAGGAATGCTCCTACAATTTCATGTCCCAGGTAAATCAGATACAGTTATTTGCACAATACACCACTGTCAAAGCACACAAGAATAAACAAGATCTCTAAGCATATTTTCAATATTTTGGGACAGAGAGGTGTTTTTCAGTGCAAAATCTCTAGCTAAACTATAATTTCTGCTAATTATCTCAGCTTGTGCATAAGCAAATCTTTTCTTATTTAAAAATACAAGAGGTATAAAAAATTTAATATGTTGCTTGAATTTGAAGACAGCAACATAGGACAATGAAAACAGCTCACTATTTAAAGTACTGCCTGTATCAACATTCTGTCACTATCATATTTTTGGTATTTTTCCTTCCACACAGTCACCTGTTCTTGCAAATAAAAAAAAAAAAACAAGGACAAAGGGCAGGGGGTCAGAGGTGGGGGGGGAGAAGATGTTCAGAAAGCTGGTGTTAAAAGTAATAAAAAGGGATGGTACGGGAAATAGAAATCTCTCACCTCTCAAAAACAACTGAATGATGTTAGAACAAGAGTAGGGTGTGATGTGCTCTCTCAGCAGACTTTCATACATCTCCAGTCATGAAGTGCTCACTGACCCATGAACATAGCTTGATAGTTTATGGCTTATGCCATCAACAACCTACCTAAAAAATCCAGTTTCCTCTGAGTTCTGTGAATAAAACTTTTTTTTTTCTTTCTCTTTTTTTTTCAGAGGAATAAAAAAAGACTTAAAAAACATTTGTATTTTATAAAACGTGGTTCTGTATATTCACAGTAGGACACAGGAGAATATCATAGCGCATTTTAATAACAATGTTGAGCTTTCCAGAGTTGTTCTCTCTGAAAAATAAGAAATTAACCACTAAATAAATTATCTGGTTACATTTACTGCATGTACACTGGGATCTCTCAGCCAAGATATTAGACTCAGGTAGAGTTTTAGAAGTCAATTGCCAGCCAACTGCTGTTGTTAAAGGAGATTAATTTGCTTTCCAGGTGCCCAAGTTTGATATAATACAAGGCTAAAGCTCTAACAAAGGCAACAGAGCTGCTGCTGACATATCGCTTGAAGAATTTGACAAAGATGACTGGTCTGATCTTTTTGGTCTAGATTATGGCTCAATGGATGACTGATTTTTTTCAATTCAATGGCCAAAGCAGTGGAAATGTGTTTCAGACAAAGCCAAAAGTAAGATTTGACATAATACTTTGCATTTAAAATCATATGGCTTGATAAGTTTAAAGTAAAATTATTTCGTAACATTTCAACTTCTTTGGTTGAAGTGGAGGTCTGGTGGAACAAAGAGATACACCTGCACACCTAAGCTCTGTATCTAAGAATTCCAAAGAAGAGAGTTATATTGTTCTTTCTACTTGATGAACATCTGGTTAGATGATTCCTCTGGAGAGCGGCCTTCAAATCCCCTCCATGCGCCTTCAGAGCATTTCTCTAAACTTTAAAATGTAAGCTAGTGTGGCACTGATTTGTCTCCCTTTCCTTTTAAACAGCTTCCCTTTGTGTCATTTACCTAAATAATCACTGGAATAGGGACTGGAACCCAGATTTTCTTGACTGCATAGGCGATCATTCTCATGTTATGTCCTGGAGTATAAGAATATAATTATTAACACAGAACAGCTTCACCAGGGAAGAACAGGAAAAATCCATTCAAAATTCTTTGATCGTTGTTTATCTATCTTCTTAGATATGGAAGACTACATAGTAAATTTTGTGACAGCAGCAAGCACTCTGAAAAGGATCAGCTACCTCCTCCAAACTGCTATTATAAATGCTGCTATATCCCCAATGAATCTAGACTACGAAACAAGTTGGATATATTTCAGCAAATGTTATCATGGAACTGCTTTTTAAATTAAAGGTCCAAAAGTATTCACCCAATTTCACAAGTCACAAAGATTTCAGGTTGATTAAAATTGCAGTTTTCACTGAATAAAACTATTCACTTGGAAGGCAATACTCAACCGTGTTAAGGTATCACAAATAAGCCAAAAACGGGAAATCCTGCAAAAGAGGTGCTATTGGAGTTATCAGGAGCAAAAGAGAAGCTATCAGGAAACTTATAAAAGATGAAATAAAGAACAGAGTAGACTGACATCAAAAGGAATAGAGATGAAGATTGAAAATGCTGAATTCTACAGCCAGGAGGCAAAGCTAAATGCCTAAGGAAAAAAACAACAAAACAAAACAAAAGAAACCACACCAAAAAACCACCACCCAGAGTCAGTAGGAAAAAAATAAAAGGAGAACCTGAAAGCCAAAAGGAAGAAGAGGAATCTAAGGTAAAAGAAGATAATGAAACACAAATGGGAATCAGTTGTATTTGAAACAAAATCATGTTCGCAGCCGATACAGGGTTTCAAGTCATCTGCTACCAGTGTAAAGTAAAAGGTTGCAATTGGTAGACTGTACCAAACCTAAGTATTACAAAGGAAAAGCATAAGAAGTGAAAGATGCTGTAGACGTGGGGAAAGGCTTCTTTTTCACTTTTGGCTTTTTTTATGCTTATATTTAAACGAAAGGACTTGTGAAGGAAAGTAATTAGGAATACTTAACTATTCAGTAATAGATGATGTCAATATCCGTGCTATGGAGCACTATGACTAGAGCTAGACATAATACTCCAAATACTCAGCATGAACAGCAATACCTGTGTAGGCATGTGCCATTTTTCAAATGGACAGAACTTGCTAGTATATTGACTAAGAAATTCTATTTTATTTACAAATTCTCAACAATTTTGATAAATCTTTGATTTTGCTGATACAGTTGTTTAGGAAGTACTCACTCCTGCAGCAATCAATAAGCCTCACAGCAGTCCATGCTTCTGCCTGTTCCCACATAATGAAATACACAACCATTTAAAAGACTGGAATACTACATTTAAGAAGGGCCCATTTTTAGTCTATGCCATTAATCTCAGCAAAGACAAACTTCCTTTGCAGGAAGCCACATCAATACTTAGATAAATCCAAGCTGCAATTTTGTTGCTTTGAGAAAAAGCAATTAACTACTGCCTAAGCAATGGAACAGTTCTCCTTGAAAACTTTATTTGTGATTTCATAATCTAAATCTTGCACCCACCAGCAAAATTTCATTCAGCTGAGTATTCTTTCCATGACATTTTGCTCTTTTGAAGTGATTTTTTTAGGCTATTTGTTATTTATTGCTAAATTTGTTTCTAGATGTTATACATAAGTTGCTACAAAACAAGATAAAAGATGCATTTGATTCACTACTGGAATTTAATACATTAGTGGAATTCTGCCCACATTAATATTTGCAGGACCTCTAAATCTCCAGAGGGACTGGTGTCCTACTGTGGTATGTTCTGTACAAGTTCAGGAGAGACACGGAGGAGCTGCTCAGCCAAGCTTATAATCACAGGCACTCAAAATGAAAAAGGAATACCAGAGCCCATTGCAATGAAATTGCCGAAATCATGTCAGAAAGTCAAGCTTAATTCACTTTTCCACAATTAGTCTTGTTTCTCCACTATATTCCTTTCCCCATTGAAAGCTCATAATTTCAGCTTAAAAACTATTCATGCTCATTTTATGTCCGTTTACCTCCTAAGTTCGTCATTTTGTTTAAGGAATTTTTCTTCCTCAGAATTTGATGCACTGACCGATTTGGAGAATTCAACATACATCTTCTCCATCTTTGTTTCACTAGATGCAAGCCAGGCTTATCTCATCTCCTTCCACACACACAAAAAAAAAAAAAAACCCACCCAAAAAAACCCTGTCTTTCCCTTCTGCTCAGTTTAGCACCTACACTGATTTAAACCCACCATCCTCAAACATGACTGGTCAGGTTTTTACACAGTATTCCTGCTCTCTACTCAAAATACAGATGTCCTATACTTAGAAACAAAGACGAAGTGGTTTTATCATATCTTAGCGGCCCAGCTAGAAAAATCATTCAAGCAACCACAGCTAGCTGACATTAATAATAAGCCTCCCAACAAGATTTTTGAGTAATGAATTGTGTAATGTGTCACTGTGCTACAATTTGACCTCTACAGAATCACTGTAGCAAAGACAGTTATGAACCTACTCAACTAAAGACTGTTAATTTTTTTCCTGTGATAAATCTTTTCTCACATCAATTCAGAAAGGAAAATAGGCACTAAGCTAAGGAACACCAAAATAAGTATGTTTAATAACACTTCTAACTGCAGTATCTACCCATTTTTCAAACTCAGGGTATTACATTTAAACATCCCTTATCTACAGCTGAAGAAAAACATAATACCAAAGAAACAGATATAGTTCTTAACCAAAGGATATAAGCCAATGCAAACACACCCAATCTGTTAAGACAGACAGGGATATTTTAGGATCAGTTTTCGAAACAGAAACTTAAAGTTGGACTGAAAGCACCAATATTGGCTAAAAGATCATCAGTGTGTACCACTCTTATCTCCTATTCCAAACAGCTAAAGTGGGCTACTCTTATCATGTAATAATAATATTTTAGCATTTGAAAAAATTCATTCTTTTGCTATATAGGAAAGAAAGACCTAGGTGAAATATGTTCCAGCAAAAGTCCTTATTAGAATATAAATGGAAACATAGCATAAAGAGTATATAAATGGTATGTTATACAGTTAATTAGTTCACCACAAAAGAGTTTGCTTCATTAAAAAAAATTAACTAATTGCTAAATTACATCATTCAACCCTTGTAACTAATTGTAGTGATCTAAATGTTTTAAAGTATTTAACTTTACTTGTGTCGTGTATTCTGCAAATTGTGCTGGATTCTGGAAATATCCAAGACCAATGTATTTTGAATATAGATTTGGTATTCCTGCGAACAGTATTATATAATCATCATAATCCTTTCTGGGAGGCCAAGAGAAACTGGATTAGATGAAAGCAGACCAGCACATAGCTGTAACAACAGATGCTCAAGAAGTAAAGCACACCATCTCCATCTTCATAGGTGAAGTGATTTTACCTTTCCAAAGGGCTCCAATAAGCAGCAGTCTCCAGTAGAAATCACTGAAAATTTAACACTGGAGTAAGTAGGGGCAGACTTTTTTTGATCTTCTGAGGTTCAATCTCTGTAATTTAAAAGAAGAAAAAAATGGAACAACCTGAACTTTATAAACCAGGAAGAAATTTCAGATGTTCTCAGCATTATTCCCTTAGATGTTAATAGTGATATTCTCACTAACTTTACTGGTAGATAAATTTTGCATGCTTCTCAACTGAACCCTTGATTACCTGCAACAGAACCCTTATACTAGAGGAATCTGTATTGGAAAAACAGATTAATGCATTCCTCCGATCTGGCTTAGCCCATAGACAGTAAGTTTTACCACAAGCTACTTCCATTAAAAGCTACAAGATTAGATCTGGAGCTCACTGATGCACCAATTTATTACAATTACAATTTTAGTGAGTTTACACAGGCTGTAAGTCACTCTTGAACTTCCACTGCCTTGTTTTATTCTGAACTGCCTCAGCTGGACATTAAGAGCCAAATTGTTCTCTAACAAGTTCACAGACATGTGAGAAAGTAGGAAGACAGAGAAAGCAATGAAACGATTACCTGCCATTCCTTTGAAAGATTAAAAATACAATTTACAGCTTTTGATGGATTAACTAATGTTTATTCCTATAATTGGCTTCATAAATTTGCATATTCACCCTCACCATAACAGTCATATTTACATTAAAAAATAACTTCAGGTAATGATTCTAGTGTCTGATTCATAAATAGGTCTATTTTCAATGCCAAACCAGCCGCTACTGAGCCCTTTAAGGAAAGAGAGGGAGGGAGACAAATGTCCCTAATGAATATCCCCACAAAAGTAAATGGCCTTCTCACATGTATACAATTGAGCTTATAGGACAAGGGCTGTATTTTTTTTCCAACAGATAGGAATTTACAACTTTGCTAATTTATCCCTTAATACAGCCAAGCTAACACACATCCCATGACTCAAATATGCACATGCACAGACCAGAGTTGAATGCACAGTTGTGATCATCTGTACCATCAGCCAGCCGGTTATTTCTCTAAGAGATAAGAGCAACCATTAGAGAATTGTAAACTCTGATTGGATGTTTGCTTTCTAACCAAGTGTCTAAGGAGACAAATCTTACACAAACCTACTATCTCTTATGAGCACACATTTGTCCTCTTGTCTACTGCCAATAATTTTCTAATAGGAAACCAAACAAAACGGGTATTCTGATGATATTAAGTTCCTACAGGAACTTCAGGTTAAGTTCCTGAATACAGAAAGATGGGCTGGTGGAAAAAAAAAAAAAAAAAAAAAAA
>NW_015090810.1:2156025-2175807 GCF_001431845.1 Calidris pugnax
ATGGGCTGAAAAAAAAAAAAAAAAAAAAAAGAGTATTAGTGCCACGGTAAGAAAAGCTTGTACTGTGAAGATAACTCTTGGAAGAAGACAGCAGAAAATTCACATGAATAAAATATTCAACTTACATGTATAGCACATCAGACATTAGAGAATCTATCCAGTGGATTGAATACCATAGGAAATCCTATTTCAATTACTCTGCTACTCACCAAAAAATTGGCATCTGCAGAGGTGGGAAGAGAAAAGTATTGTATTTTGGTGGGAGGGAGACTGTTTAATTTAAGCTCAGAACTACAGAGAAACTGGTTGCATTATTTGTTCATGTCTACTAGTAGTTCCAACACAGAGAGGATAATTTGGCACCTAAATAATACAGAATACTTGTCCACCTCTCAAGACATCTTTCTCTGTCATCTGTTTGAGAAGGTATAAATATTAAAATGTTTGTTTTTTTATTTAGAGTACATAGCGTCTCTATTCTGCATGCCTACATCTGATTGAAGGAGTTTTCCTATTTATTTTCTACTTCACCTAAATGCTCCAAGTTCCGCTGTAGAATTCTGCTTTCATGTCAAAGTTGTATTAAAAAACCAACATCCTTCACGAGCGTTTTCCATCATATTGTCCATGTTCTGATAAAGGGAACAATAGTCAGTCATGCTCAGCCACACATAGCAAAATATAATAAAATAATGTAATGTAATAAATAACTAATCTCTTAAGAGACTAGTTGCCTTACTCCCTTTAACCTCTTAAAACCCAAGATATGAACTAATTCCATTAAAAAGCCACCTCCAACTCTAGGCCTCTGAGTACTTCTGCCATCCTCCAGCTTTGCACTTTTTTCTGAGACTCAGTTCTGAGTGGGCAATGCAATTGCGTTTATACATACATAAGGAATTGTCAGCGAAAATTCATTTGCATGTATCAGTGCAATGCCTTTCCAAAATGAAGACAAGTGTTCAGAAGTTCAGAGAAAAAAGCAAAGGGAAATTAAAAAAGAAGAAACAGCTCCACATATGCATTATATTCACAACACTGAAGACATAGTTACAGAACAGTTAGTAGCAACAGTAGCCGTGGAACTGTATAGTTTAAAAACCCACCACAAGAAATCATGTCTTCACACTCAGTAATTAGCTAAAATCTATTGGCTAGCAAATACTTCCATAGGAGAATTATTAGTCAAAATCCTCGGACATTAAAAATGTCTGAATGAAAGTTTTCAATGCATGTTAAATTATCTTGGAATACTAAGTACTTGGCATGTCTCATAATTTGGCTCCAGCGAGGGGATAATGCAATATCATTGTCTACATTGCCACAACCAGGAAAAACGTCCCTTCTCCATTTGTTTCAAATTCAGGCACCTGTATCGAGAAATCTATTATATCTTGTTTTTAACTCTAACTCAGAACTTTGTGCTGTGCTTTGACCTTGTCACAGGCTGCCAGGCAAAACCGGAAAAATTAGATGTTATGTGACAAGATTCCCTTACTTCTACAGTCTGAGCACTTGACAAGCAGCTGTAGGACAAGCTTTGGAACCATTTTAATGCAAATCCAAATGTCAGTAGAAGAATGATACTATTTAAATGGAACTTAAACATTTAAAATTCAGGGAGCAACTTCATGAAAACGAGTCTTGGGTATCACCCTCCCAAAGAGAGTTTAATAAGCTTTGATTATTTTTTTCCTAAGATAAAGAAAAAATGATTAAAATAAAGATTTCTCTATTTCAGACAGAGAAGCTGTTCTTTTGACCCTTAACCATGCTTCCACCGCCTACTGAATGTCAGTAGCTGGAAGACATTCACTGTGAGTCTGAGTGCTCCCATTCTAAGAACAGCATAAGTCAACACCTTTTGCCTTTTTTTTTTTTTTTAAATACTCAAAAGGGATTACATATAAAAAGGGTCACACAAGGTTGCTGTTAAAAAATAAACTACTGTATTTAGTACTTATTTTAATTTTACTTTCCTCCATTCCTGTATTTTTCTACTTCTAAGAGCCACCCACACAGTTGGCCTCCATAGCTCCCTGAAACACTTTAATAGCCATCTATTATGCTGTAAAATGAGCTGAAGATCTGCACTGCATTAATTACATTTTGGAGCTTGTTACCAGAGATAGTAAGATTAATAAGTCATATCTACCTGCTTAGTGCTCACTAGAAAGGAATGAAGAAGGTTCCAATGACAAGTTGCCTTGCAGAGGGACATTTCTTTGGAGGCAGAAGTCACAAGTTGCCTGAATGATGAAGTCTATGATTCATCTTCTGTCTATTGGGGTGTTTACTGGCTATCAAAAGCTAAGCAAGAGAGTGACTCTGACTCAAGCAGAGATGTGTGTGAGGCGCTACTGCAGCAGAAAAACCAAGAGGAGCTTGGATGCCCATGTAGTAAGACAGATCTGGGAGAGTTACTGTTCCCAGAACAGTTTATTGTACATTTTCAAACCAGACACTTCAGATACTACATTTAAAGGACTTTTAAATACTTTTAAAGGCATGCACCAACTGTCAAACCTAAGTCACTATTACTGATGCTTGGTTTAGAGGTCACTTGAAAATACTTCAGGCATATTTTTAATTCCTTCTTTTTTTTTTTTTATATTGCAATTTTCATGCACATCAAATGGAGTCAATAATGTGATTCTACCTCTTTAGAGTGTTTTCCTCATCAAATTAAGGTTGCATAGAACTGCAAAGTTGGTAACAGATGGTGAAACTGCCACCCATTGAATTTACTGCATTTCAAACCCAGGACTTCAGAGTACTCTGAATTTCATTTTATGTGAGGTAACATACTTTTTTTTTTTTCTTTTCTGTACAGTATTAAAAAAGCAGAACTTAAAAGAGGCTTAGTTTTTCATACCTTTCTCACTTACCATACAAAACCAAAAAAAGGCAGCTTTGGTAACCATTGCCTATTTAATCATTGCTCTCAATAACAGCTGTCAAGTATTTTTCTCTGACAGAACCCATAACCATCAGAAAATGCAAAAAAATAAAAATTTTATGATAGCGTGTTACTTAGCTCATGCTTTTATGAAGGACTTATGCCATTTCTACTTAAAGCCATTCTTTATACATGTTAGAATGCTGTATAGTGTAGCATGTCAAAATGAAGATGGTATTGTAGATTTATCAAAATGAACTTCCAAGATCTCAACTCGATCTCATATAGCAACAAAACAAGCTTATAAACTCTTAGAAGTCTGCAGGGAACAGAAAATTTTCAGTGAGCTCTACCACCATCTTCACTCTTGGAATTTGAAACTGAATGTGAAAAACTGTTCCAATTCAGCTTTCTAATCACAAAGCTTAAATCAACAATGGTCAAGGATTTACCTGGGGTGGAAAGGTAAGGGAGATTTATATCATAAGAACTTCACGCTCTGAGAAACAGCTAAGAAATTCTACACAAATTCTACAAAAACAGAAAAGCCTTGCTTATCACTTCCAAGGCTGCAAAACTCAGCTCTGGGCACACTGGTATGGAACATACCTTCGACCTTAGGAGACAAGGGTGGAGTGGGATTTTAGCTAGCCAATCAAAGTGTCCAATTTCTAACATTTAAACTAAGCACAAAACATTTGAGGACTGCAAAAAAAAGTCTTTGTTTTAGATCTCATACACCTCTGAATATTGAGCATTACAATAATGCTTTTACTAATAGAAAATTACCACATGCTACTCTACTATAAAGTTACTTTGATCAACTTGTAAACAGCCAGTGCAAGAAGAAATCATAACAGAAGACTGCAGGAACTATACTCAATATTTCATCATTTTAATCCATTTAATTTTTATTCAATTTAAAACAATGGATTACTCAGAATTATAAAGTAATTTAAAAATAATTTTAAATAAATTATTCCTGAACTTTCTGTATCATTTTTTAAGTAGAGAATTGCACTGGGCCAACTTACAATCACACGACATTTTAATATGTCACTTGTGGCACAACCATTCACGCATTTGTGCATTTAATGATACTTGACTTCTAGCCTTATACTTCATAAGTGTTCTATTGCATCATAATTCACACTCTGTCACATCCACAGAGGACTGAGAAAATCTGAATTTAAAGACACTAGAAGACTGGGCAAAGAATGACAGCTGAATTGTAACCTTATGAAGTGCATAACAAGAAATGTAATCCCGTCTTTTTCTCAGATGTTCCTGTGATAGACAACTTAGGGTAAATAGAGAGAGGAGAAAATACAAGTGACTAGAAGCAGTAGGTAAAGAAACAGAAGAAAGATTTATTTATGATAAGTATGATAATGCAGGCACTGAAAATCAAGCACAATCCTACCTAATTCATATCTGGGACAAGAATACAACCAAGACACAATAGCTTGTTTTCAACTTCTGTTCTGCATTACTGCTGCAATATGTGCAACATATGTAGACACTATGATCTAACTATACTGCTGTCTTCACAGAACACAGGTGTGTCCTTCCCTTCCTATCCCTTCACCTTTTGGAGCAAAAAAAGAACATCTTTTTCTTTAAAACACAAGGCAGAGGAATAGTCTGGCCAGTTTAACTGACATCTCCACAAATTAAGAAAGCATGAACCGTCACAAAGCACAGGAACAAAATAGCACAATACCAAGTGAGAAAGGAAAATTGAATAGGTATATTTAATACAACTTAATAGACCAAAGCTGCTCTTTATCTAACCACTAATAAGCTTTGGAGCTCTTCTCCTGTTGATAATCAGCAGAGTTGCTCACACATCTTGTTTACACATACAGTATAAAAATCTACATCAGTTACATTTATATATGATAGCTGGTTATTGGGATTTTCAAATTCAGTCAGTTGTTTAACCCGTTTGATAAAGCACAAGAGTGCATGTGCCCATAACAATAAACTTATTTATGATTCTAGCTCTAAAAAGCAATCTCATCAGAACTTGGAGCAAAGGGCAACCCCTGAAGATGCTCTACCACAGAGAGCTGATAATTCATAAATCAATTACAGATAGATATCTAGTTCTGAGAACCTCCATATGAGGGAGACGAAATGTACACATTTTCTAGGATCAGTGCTTTCTGAAATTAAAGATACCAACACACTGTTTCAAAAAATTTGGTCAAGAACAGGATTGTTCAGAAAGCACTGGAAAATATATTACAAGGAAAATATTTTTTTTTCTGTCATAATTCAAAAACCCAAAGCTTTTCAGTTTGCAGCTGAAAGTTTGGTATGACAATGAAAAAAAGGAACCAAGCATTCAGCCATCCCTCTTCCTTTGAATAAAGACAATGCAGATTTAAGATGAAACTTCATAACAAATGTTTTAGGTATTTTTACAGTCCTGCAATTTTGAAAGTATCTAATCAGTATGAATGGGCTCATACACATACTTATTTTATCAGACATGAATTGGATGTCCCAAGTTAAAAAACAAACAAACAAACAAAAAAAAAACAAACCAAAACCAATACCACAAACAATAATCCCCAAACTCCAGCACACAAGAAGTTTGAAAAAAATCAAGCTATACATATTTTTACATAGGATAATTTTCACATTGAACTACTGTTTATGGCACACATATAATTCTTCTCCTCATACAGTAGGATTCTTCTCCTTATAGTAGTACTATAAGAAGTATTCTTCTTATAATACATAGAACTGAGGGATCATTTAATGTATGTGTAAATTTCTACCTAAAACGATAGTGTATAGGTTTCAGTTAAATAACCTGATTTTTTAAAGCCACCTTCTTCCTCTCCTGGTGTCCTACTATCCAAAATGTGTGTTACCTTTCATGCGGTCTCATCAGAAACTGCCAAGCCATGACAACAAACCATTAAGAGCATCAAGAGGTAGAGTAAGCAGCGAGGCAGAAGCAGACAGGAGACAGCAGGAGACAGGAGAACAGCCGAGGACAGTATCAAGCAACACATGGCGAGCCCACCTTAACCCACTTGATACCTCTACTCTATGCACATGATGCATTTGTAATGTCTGTACTCAGCAACTGTGTTGTGTCACCAGGAAAAAAGAAAAGTAGTTGATCTAAAGTATTTCTTTGTTCTCCTTAACATACAGAATAAGAAGTAACATACCTGCATTGCACAGGCAGATGCAGGAAGAATTGGCCTATTTAAAAACAGAAATAGCCCCTGACAACATGCAGCTTTATTCCTGACATTTGTCCCTTGTGCAGTCTGTCAAGCTGGAAGGCCATGCTCCTTTACTAAAAAGCACAGGTTATGACGAGTAATATCCTAAATTGCTCTATGTAGAAACTAAGTTCAATAGATCCAGGATTGGGACTTATTATACAAGGTAATACAGCATGAAACATGGAGCATGACGCTTACAAGATGCTTACAATTATAGGAAACAGTTATTAAACAATGACATAAATCATACATTTTAATTCCCACTTTCTTAAAATAAAGAAGAAATCCAGCCTTCTATAAGAAAGAATTCATTCACAGAAATGTCAACACACCCATTTTCAACAGTAATAAAAATGCACATCATATAATTTAAAGCATTACTTCTCATTTAAATCCCATCAACCTAGTTTTTAATGTATATCACATCAAGTGGGCCAGGAATTCTAAGGCAGTTAAATGGGACCGCTGGTCACAACATTGAATTAATGCAGAGTCACAAATGCACTTGCTAAAAGGATCATCTAGGCTTATAAGGCTTATACAGACTAGGTTGGGCTGATTTGGCTGTTATTAAAGTAGCCCAAAGCATTTAGAACCAACATGTTTTTGAAATAGTACAAATGCAACATTTATAAGGGGGTCAGGGGAAAAGCATGAAAAGAAGGAGAATGTCAGTTTTTACATAAACTTTAAATTCCAGAGAGAATCAAAAGCAATGGTTTATAAAAATGAAAGTGCAAAGCTAAATTGTTGCTTATTGCTTGCTAAGTACTGTAATTGTTTATTACCATTGAACTGGTGCCTGCTAGAACACTGACTGGACACACTTGAAGAATGTGACTTAACCATGGTTTCCTCAAACAGAAATGGGGTATTGGGATGTTTCTACAATTCTAACGTGCACTCTGCATTCATCATGCAAATGTTAGTCTCTGGGAGTACAATGTGCATGAAGTACTTAAAGGGATTTTTAAAGACACAGAATTATGAATCATTCAAGTTTTTATATCAGTATTTTGAATAAATCTTCCAAATCCCTAAAAATTAATCAGCTGGATTACTTTTTACTTAAATGGAACATGTGCTAGGTTCATTCAGTCATAGCTTGTCACATCTTCTAAAAAAAAGGATGTATTGGATCTTAAAAAAAAATTTTGGAATTCCATCTCTAACACAATCAACAGATTCTTTTAGACAACTTTTTTTTGTAACTATTCTGATTATTTGATACAATTAGATTAATTATTAAGTGTTGAGTTTAACTGTGTCTTCAAGCAGTTTCTTTAGAGGTACCAAGAAAAATCCCCCCTCTTTATTCCTACATGAAAGCATGAAGATGGAAGACAAATTTTTTGAGTTCCCTTCCAAAATCAGGACATGACTATACCTGAGTAGTGGTATATGGCAAGTCATTTAATTTTTCCAATTTTCCAGTTTCCCAGTAATTAACAGGTAGGTCTCCATATAACAGACCAAAGAAAAAAAACATATTTTGCATATACTGATTGCAGGCTTCTTTTGTGAAGATTTGTTCTTTAAGGTTTGGAAGCCGCATTCTCCAGAAAACACGTATCAGCTAAGTAGCTCACTCTATGGCTAAAGCCAGCAATTTTGCCCTGCAACTTAAGGTGTTTTGTAAACAGGCAAAGAGTTAGTGAAACGATTGATCAGTGCCGCTGATGCCTCTTCTCTGCTGATCTCCTCTGGCACATGGGAAAACAACCTGTCTCAACAGGGAGGAGGGCAGAGTGCCAAACTGAGATGCCTATGCAAGAGACTAGAACTGGAAGAGCATCAATAGTGGGGAAAGGAGATAGATAGCATACAGGAAAAGAACAAGTCTACAGAGGCTTAGGGAGAGATAAGCAGGTCCCAGAATAGACCAACTCAGGAAGGGCTTTCTCTACCACCAGCATCAACCCCCCTGCTGAGCAGCAACAGATGTCATAAACTAGCTTCTCACTGAAACCAAGTGCACCCCAGTATGGATTGAACTTTTTCTAATAAAATATATGTGTAGTCATAGAATACATGCAAGCCTATTTATTTCTATCCTATCTTAAATCAGAGCCCACAGCAAACAGAAAACCTCTTTTGCTGCTTGCATACTTTCTTCTCTCCTGACAGAAGATTAGGAAATCTTATAGAAGATTTGGAAATCATGCAACTTTGCATGACATACAAAATTAAAAATAAAATGCCTTTTTAGGTGACCAAACTTGTTTGCCCTCTGTTCTCTGTAAGGCCTTACAGCTGCCACTGCTATACGATCAACTTCCAGCAGCCATGGGAAAGGAATCTGGAATTGAAGTAGTGTGGAAGGCTGCCTGTGTTTTTTAATTCCTTCATTAATAAATGAAGGACTAGGACACGCTACATCAATGCACCTAAGAAAACAGAACCTATGGAGGAAAACTTGAAGTCAAGTGTAGGTACTGGAGAGTACTCACTGTGGCTTGGAGACTGACTGGTTTCCACTTTCCATGCCAACAACATAAATAAATTGCCAACAGGAATAAATTTACAAGACGACCAATTTCCATTTCTGTTGATTGTTCTACAGAGTCTCTTCTCAAGCTGTAGACTGGCATGCACAGCTGATGATGGAAAATAAAGAAAATAAATAGAAAAAATACTTCTTGAACTGGTCCTAACACAAAATTGGAAAAGATATATGGTATATACCTATCCTCTGTGAATACACAGTACGTTTTCATAACATCTCATAGAGTTAGTGCTACACTGTCTTACGTTTTGTTCCAGTTTCTCAATGTGTTTTTGAAGCTAAAGCGTATTCTCCGGACCCAGGAGGGTATCAGAAAAAATGCAGGAAAGACTAACCCACTCTATAGCTTTTCATTGACTGAAAACTTGCAGGTCATTTGTTTCCAAGTAATGAAGGTGTTGCGTATTCAAAAGCTTTTAAAAAACCCTTTTCTGCAATGTTTTGTCCTCTCAACTTTTTGCTAACAAATAAAGCACTCTGAGTTTCTTTGCACAAAAAAACCAACCCTTAAGTCTGTATTAATGGCCGAAGCATAAACAATTTTGTCACTGTATATGTTTCGCTTTTTATGTCAGATTCCCAACTTTGTTTAAAAACACAAAAGGACTGCACCCATTGCTTTCCACACAGAAGACTCCTGATTGTTGCAATATGAGCTTTAGTAAACCACAGACTTACAGGCTTGCCCTTTCCACAGTGAAAGGATGCTGAAGCCATGCGGGGACAGTAGGACATACAGGGAACACAAACCAGACTCAAGTTTTCCATAGACCTACAAAAAAAAAAAAAACCCTAGCTAAACATCACCACAGGAGTTCCAATAAAATAAATGATGCATCTTATTAAAGCTAGGCTGTCAGGTTGGAATTTTATCTTCATGATTTTTTCCTGCACAAAAACATAAGCCTCCAATAGCTTTTCATTTTTCTTGTTCATTGTGGCATGGGAATTATTTTGTTTGACTTTCCATCTACTTTAAATATTCCTCTCCATCCTCAACCTTATCCCCCTCCCCTCCATCTTATTTCTCTGCCATTTTTCTTCTATGTAAAAGAAGAAGCTATTTATTCCTACATTTGTTGTTCAGAGATAGGCATGTGTAAGACAAGAAAAATAAAATGTTTTAGTGGATGAATTCCATTATCTGCCAAATGGCCCTTGAAAGTTAATGAGGAGTCTTCAGGCTGGTTCATTCTCCTTAAATGTAAAATCAGCCTATAGAATTTTTATACCTGTTCAAAAATAAAATTGATTTTATAACCTGCATTCTTTTCAGCTGCTTGAATTAAGCTTACAGAAAATTCCATTGCTTCTTTTCCACTGTAGTAAATTGCCACTTTAGCCTTATAAAAATCAGTTTTTTATCTTTATTGCAGTAAACTACTGTAAGTTATTTCCTTTACGTTCTGATGTACCACAGTAACGAAGGAAAGCATGAGCGTGTGTATATCTTCCTTTGGATGAGAAGAAAGGCAAGCACTGTTCCAAATAATCACAGCCAGCTTGTTCTCATTCATAGGCTCTTCTTTTTTACTAATTAAACATGCTCTACTATGTCTGCACAGACAGACAATGAGCTGGTTGCCCAGAATAATGTCCAGACAGCTTCAGAATGTCTCCAAGGATGAAGACTCCACAAGCTCCCTGAGCAACCTGGGCAAGTACTGGGTCACCTTCACAGTGAGAAACTGTTTCCTGTTCAGATGGAAGCTCCTTTGTTTGAGTTTGTGCCTGTTGAATCTGGTACTGTCACTGGGGACCCACTGAAAAGAGCCTGGCTTCATCTTACTTGCACCCTGCCTTCAAGTATTATTAATAAAAACTCCCCCTGAGCCTTCTCTTCTCCAGGCTGAACAGGCCAGCCCTCTCAGCAGTTCCTGTGTTAGATGTTCCATTCCCCTGATCATATTCATGGCCTTCCACTGACTCTCTCCAGTATGTCCATGTCTCTCTTGTACTGGGGAACCCAGAACTGGACGCAGCACTCCATGTGTGGCCTTACCAGTGCTGAGCAGAGGGGAAGGACCATCTTTCTTGACCTTGTGGCAACACCCTTCCTCATGCAGCCCAGAATGCCATTCACCTTCCTTGATGCAAGGGCATGTTGCTAGCTCATGTTCAAGTCAGTGTCCACCAGGACCCTCAGGTCCTTTTCTGTAAATCTGATTTCCAGCCAGTCAGCCCCAGCAGACACTGATGCCTGGGGTTGCTCCTTCCCAAGAGTAAGCACTTACCCAGAGCAGTAACCCAGTAGGATACTACAGACTGATATAGGTTGGAAGTAGCTACCAGATTCTTCAAAAAGAATACAAATATTTATTTGCATGTGTCTGTGCATATGTACATAACATTTATTACTAATTTTATTTACTTAAAATATATGTAATGTATTCATTAAATAACACATTTCTTATAGATGCAGAAACTTATGGCTGCACATAAAGATATGTGTAGAAGACAGTAGAAAAACAGATGCATCTCCTCTGAAGGAAATGTATTTTTAATTCCTTACCTTTAATGGTATTTGATCCTCTCTGGCAGCAAAGATATAAACTCCAGAAATATTTTTAAAGAAGGCCAAGAAAAAACTCAATTTCATGAAAGTATGATTGACAGTACAAACAGAGACAGCTGAACTCCCCTTGATGCAATGGTACCTTGCTTTTGCTTTGGTGGCAGGCAGACCTTAACAGCAGGCTCCCAGAAGCCCTCCACCAGCACATCACAGTTTTATCAGGAGTTCACCTGACAATAATGGAATGATATTAATATTTTTTTATACAGCATGCAACATACACTTTGCATGACCACTGACATAAGTATCCCCTGAGTACCTTGGGTGAGGTTTGTCTGTATTTTTTGTTCTATATTTATCATTCATGTAGCAAGATTATATAATTTGCCTGAGGCTAGATCAGAGTTAAAGTCAGACTCTGGCATTTTTATTTCTTTGGCCATTTTCCAAAACACATCCTTAGGCAGCAAATGTGAAATCGAACTATAAGGATGCATTTTTCTCATCATAAGGCTGCCTCTTTTTTTTTTTTTTTTTTTTCCATTGGCAACCATCTTCAGGCTTCCGTCTCCTCACTACTCTTGCAAAATATAACAAGAATGTCCTTCCTAGGTCATCACACAAAGCCATCTAGTCCCATGCCCTATCCCAGCAACAACAGCTAGGACCAAAAACTGCAAGAAAAACATAGAAAGGTAAGTATAGCACATAGCGATACATACTCCTGCACATACTCTCTCAGCTCCCATCAATATGGCTCTCCTAAGGCAGAGGTGACATCTTGGGGTTAATGTTTTTATATTTGTGCATCTTTACTACTCTCCCTTTCCATACTCCATGTCTTTCTCCTCTTTTCATTCTTTCCTTCCTTTTCTCCCTCATTATCATCTTACTCCTTACTTCCTAGATCACTAAAGGTGAAATATCTGCAGCAGCTTCACTCCTACCTCCTTTATTATATCTCTCTTCAGAGGAAGCCCTTTCTTCAACTTTGTGCAGCCCATTGTGTCCCAAGTTCTGCAATCAAGGTGAGCAAGAGCATGAGCACTTTTCCCCCACTTCACTTACTTAAAAGGAGCTGTCATTTTAAAACAGCTCTCATGCCTCTTGACAGGTCTGTGGGATGAGACAGGTGATGTCCACTATTTGTTTAGAAATGTGAATGTGTGAAAGTTTTAATAGACTGGAGCCATTTCAACATCTCTAGTTAAGACAAATAGATTCCCATATTTCTTAACTTCACCCCTTTAGTAAAACAGATAGCAGCACGTCCAATGAAATCACTATTTTGACAAAAAAGACACTTCTAATAACTTTTTAAAAGCATTTGCTGCTCCTTTTCCTAATAGCCCTGGTCTAGCAATAATTTCTCAATTTTTCCTTGCTATTTATCTCATTATTTTCCTCGAACTCAGATTAAATATGCCATTTTTAACAAAGAAACACAAAATTTATTAGCATTAAATATTTAAAATCCATTCTTTCATGAAAGGGCAGTTGCAGCTTTAACAAGGACTACTGTGTTTCCATTATGTTTTTGTTTCTTTTATAATTTAAATGCTGATGGAAAGGAATTTCATTCCTAGCAGAACAATACCTACCCTAAAAGTTATAAAGTTTCTGTCATGTTCAAACATCCATAAATACATTCCAAAAATGTGTGACTGTATTAACAGCAAGGTGAATTTCAGTAACAAGGCAAAATTACCCATTTAAATGAAAGTATTTCATTCTGCTCCATTACACAGACACACCACGTTATTACGCATGAAATGTTCAGCTGATTATCACATATTGTAAAAGGAAGAGACTACCATATGGTCACAATCCATACAGAATCGCACAGCAAACTGCCGGTATTTACATATGGGTTTGTCCAATACACTGTATGGGTGTTATCTTACTCTCATTCAAAGGAGCATTACTGCAAAAGATGACTCATTCTTGCATCAAACGAGGTAATAAGCTTGTAAATGGTTGTTTTTCAAAAGCTAGAATTAGCTCAAACTTATGTATGCATGACTTATTCTTTCACTACTTAATTATGACAGTATTTGTATGTAAAGTACAGCTATAATCATTAGAGTGTAATAGTCTAATGTGGAAAAGCTTTTAGATTTAGACTAAGCCAGCAATATGTGTCATTTCTGTGTTTAAAGAAATCCCACAAAGTTATTCTTGGACTACATTCTGGATGTTGCTGTAAATTCTATCTGTGCAGTTGAATTTCACTGAATTTTTAGAGTTGGAAGGGACCATAGAGATCATCTAGTCCAACTCCCCTGCTGAAGCAGGATTACCTAGAGCTAGAGCATGTTACTCAGGACTGCTCCTACTGCTACTCAGGAATGAATGATAGGAGGATCTACTACACACAAAGAAACATGTTTTGTACCTAAGGACCCTTACTCACGTCATCCATCTAAAGGCCCTACAATTTGAGAACATTTCATCCCCCTTAAATTGAACATAAACCTGCTGTAAATCATGGATTAAGATCTACATATTAAGCTTAATTAAATCTAAGGTCAGATCTAGATCTTTGACTGACCAGTAAGAAAAGTTGTAGTGCAGACTCAAAGTAAGATGCCTTTTGCAGAGAAAGCCTTAACCTAAAATTTACCAGACATATCTTCAGAGGAAACTCTCAGCTCTCACTAACTGCATTGGGTGTTGAAGGCTTTCATTCATCTTGCTAATGAAGTGTTTTGTATGAAGTGTTTCGTGAGATTCATCATCTCACATAGCTCTCTGTTAAATCTAGCACTCTTTTGTACTACAAAAAAAAAAAAAAAAAAAAAAAAAAAAAAAAAGCCTGAGAACAACTACCAAAAGTCAGAATTCACATTTTTTGTACCCAAACAATTTGAGATAACATACAATAGAGGATACTGCCAAAGATTTCAAGCAGTAATGATGTGCTGCACAGAAGTCCTTAATTACGTCACTCTCAAATCAGTGATTCTCTCAAAATTCAGAATGAAACACAACTTCATCGTAAAGAAAAGGAAATTCATTCCTTCTAAATATGGGATTTTTCCTCTCTATCTGAAGGACTTACATTTAATCACATATGTTACACTGTTTTTTTCAAATTGAATTGAATTTCTGGCTTGAATCCCATAGTTACTATTTTCTCATTGATGGAGGGCCAAAAAATGCCATGACTTTTTTTTTTGATGAAGACAAAAATTACTAGCCATCTGCTTCAACCATGAAATTTTGTGTAGAAAGAATACAAAATACATAACTCCCAGACTATTCTGATTATATCCATTATACCAGGCCTTGGTCTCCAGGTTTTAAAAATCTCAGTATGTCTGCACCTGATCATTTCCATAATTAAATCTCCTCGGAACCTTACTTCAGAAGATAGCTGGGAAAGACCAAAGCGAAGTCACAACCGAGATTTTTGTCCCTTCAGTCCTTCCAGCCACATAAGCATGACACCAATACTTGCAGCATGATGAGATCCCATAGACTAGTTTTCACACTGCAGTCTCAATGCCTGCAAAAACTCACGAGGAGCTGCTGGCAAAGGCAAGACACAACGAACCAGCTCTTCCCCCAAAACAGCAGCATCCACATTCTTCCTCCCAGTGCCACAACCACTGATCATCAGTCCAATTCCTAAACCAGTCCACTGTGAAATGTCAAAAGGAAATCCCAACTTCCTCCACCTGCAAAGAAGCCAAAGAAAATTTGCTCTAGTCCTTTTTGCTCGTGTCTCCCCAGTATTCATGGCCTCACACTTTTTGCCTACACCCCAGTGCTTCCATGATGGTCCTGCCTCTGTCACTGCCTTACACCATCTGGCTTAGGAGAGCAGCATTGTTCCATCTAAATGTAAATGAGCTTCTGCAGATCTGCTCTGCAGCACCTGAATCACTGTTATCAGACTGCTATCTCTGTTATGTGACAGAGAAATCAGACATTCACAAATACAAACAAAAAAAGTTCACGACATCGTGTTGTTGAATTTGTTCCTCACTCTTCGGTTAGTTTTGTCATACTGAAGTCTCTTCTGTGTCACCAAGCAAAGGGATGGACTTCAGCATGTTTGATACAAACCTGCTATATAATAATATCCAACATAGCTAATTCCCTTATTTCTGCAGACATGCTTATTAAACGTGCATATTAATAATACTAATTAACTAATCACTATACTTGTTTGGCTAGGGCATCAGACCAGCCCCACATACCAGAAAAGAGTCACTCAGAAGTAGCAGCCATTAAAAACATCACTGCTATATGATCGAAAAGAAAATTCTGTCTTCAAGAAACCAAGGCAAAGATGAACTAAGATATATTAATATTTTGTTTCAGAGTATCAGTGTAAATTTGAAAAAAATCCCTTGCTGTGCCCACTTACTGTGCATTGGTTCTGCACACTGGAGGGATTGGGTAAGCACAAATTAGATTACCTCTACAGAAAACCGGAAGCTCTGCTTCAGGAGCACACAAACCACTACCTGTTCCCTAATAGTGAATCAAATACATTATGATGACAGACATGATGGGGAAGAATTCAGTGCAGAAGATGAGATTAAACTTAGTCCAAATAAAAAAATCTAAGTAGCATATATCACAGATGTAAGGGCCTCAGCTTTAGTCTACTGATCCTGTCTGTGTGGCATTACACGTTGATGTAGGCCTAGCCAAACCCTCTGGCCAACAGCCTGATGAGTCCCAGGCTAGCAGATGCAATACGGCTCTCAAAGAGTAGCCTTACAAAAACCAGCAAAAGATCTGTCTAGCCCTGTACTTGGTCTCCAGTAATGGTCTGTAGAAGATGCCTAGGAAAGCAGGCCTTGCTATTTCCTATGAATACTTTCCAGTTCGCAGCTCAGTGAATTCTTGAGCCAGCAGCACTGGGTTGGCATAGGAAGAATTCTTGTAGATTCCTTCTTTTAGGAAATTAGCTATTCATTTGTCATGAATCCTAAGTATCCACCATAAGGGGTTGTAGTGGTTACTCACAAGCTATGTGTAAGTTAAACCACTACCATTGGTTTGTTATGAACATTACACCTGCATCATCTGATGCTCACTATTCTTTCTGAGGGAAGGTATTTCAGCTCTCTGTGACATTTATGGTTTTATTAACCTTTAATATATAGGTCCTTTTTCTTCAAGAAACAGAGAGTTGGAATTTTTCAAAGCACTGAACAGCACCACAATAAAGAAAAGGGAAACATACAGAACTGTGAGATACCTGACCTGACACAGGTGCTGTCAGCTCCCAGACGCCTCCTGAGTGTGAGAATGAGTTTTTCTGCCATCAGTAAAAGCTGTTATACTTCCCTGTTTTATATCACCAGCGCAGTTTTTACTTCTTAGTTTCCCAGTCACAAGAGAGATTACAGCATTTCCCAGCTTCAGGTAGGATTCATTGTCATTCACAAGCGTCATGTCACATTGGGGTAAAACTCCCAGATAGCTTTTATTTTTTAATTGATTTTTTTTCTGCTACACAGGAAATGTATTAACTTCATTAGGACTCTCAGCCAGAAGTCCCTGATTTAGGGTGATTTGGGAGTGTGTTATGTTAGACAAAATAACTAGGAAAGCAGGCAGAAGGAAGTGAACATAAAATTGATTTGCCGTTTATACATAGATTCAGTTAATATTTCTCTTCCTTACTTTGCCTATTTTTCCACATTCTATGGATGACTGTACATTGTCAAGAAATGTCAATTTTGTTATCTGATTCTCTATCTAAATCATTAATAAAAATATTGAACTTCAATGTCCTCATACTTATCTCAAGGGAACCCACATTGCGTATTGTTGCTTTTCCATTCACTTCAGTGAGAGATGTAAGCAGCCTACTCAGTTTAGATCCCTTTTTACCATTCAAACATCAGGCACACTCACTGCTTCTGCCTACCAGGCTACAATTCTCATTTACATCTCCTCAACCATTTCTCAAAGGTCCAGCAGTGACTGCAAGGCTCTGGAATGCTGTGTAGCCTGGGGGTCTAAAGTTTCATCTGGGGTATATATGAGACTTCTGCTCTACAGTAAATTTGCACAAAGTTCTCTGTTCACTTAAGCGGTGTTTGAACACAGTTGTGGAGTGTGTCCAAATGGTCTTTTTTTTCCCCAAAGTTGGAATTAATTTTAAAATTTATTTGGCCTTAAATTCGATAAAGATCAAGACACTGGGAAAAGGGAAGCCTCTGCAACACTTACCAGGCTGAGAACTAATATACTGCAAAAATGGTAGGAACCAACTATGATTAGATCCATAGAAAACTGAAAATCCTCAAAAGTTCTGAGAGGTTTGAGAGCTGTGGGGTTTTTTAAGGCTTGTTTATTAGTTTTCAAGCAAGAAGGCATGCTTCCCCAGAAATATGTCTCCACTGAAGATCAAATTGTTGAAGAAAAATTGTACTGGCATCTTCTGTTTAAAGTATCAAAAAGTCATCTTTGTAGATAAAGAGAGACAGCAACAATAGCTGGAACTAGTCCAGTGTTTCCTGAAAAAATAAAGTTTTTTTCCCAGGTCTAAATAAACCTTTATCAAGTTTTAGTTCTGAAAACTGCCACTTTAATATTTTTGGATTCACTGACATTCTTCTGCTTCATTGGTTTCACCTTAATCTCTGGACAGACCTGGTCAAAAAAGTTTTCTCTCCTGACACCTATCCTCTCTCTCTCCATCCATGGCACTTCCAGGGTTCAAATAAGCCATAAAAGGATTTTGTGAAGACATACTGTGATTTATCTAACACTTACCTAGGTAGCTGCATTACCCTAATGCACTAATGCATCTCACTCTTACAGCCTCTGAAGGTAATAGCAAAGTGTTAACTCCAGATGAAAGAAGAGCTGAAAAACTAGGCACAGGACAGAAGGTGGAAAGAACACCCTCATAGCTATTGGTTAATAGCTAAGTAAATGAAATAACACACAATTAAAATAAAATAATTATAAAAAAAAAATAAAAACAACCAAACAGTTAAACGAATGCAAATGAACAGTTCAGCTCAATTTTTAAAGTCATCTTTGGGGAGCAAACGTAATGGATGCAAAAACACTAGCTGTTTTTTACAGTTGTGTGATAAGATCCCTTTCTTGATTAACAGGTAAAACAAACCTTCTGAACACAAATAACAGCAAATTCATTGGGAAAAAGTCATGGAAGAAAAAGTAAGGTACTCAATGCAAGTTCGTCAAGAAATATATGCATGCAGACAATGTTACCTTGCAGAAAAGCTAAATTTAAATAAATATTCTGATAAAGAACTCTTTCAAGTACTAAGGTCTGCGTCAAAGGTCCTACACGAGGCAAGAATGAGTTCTCATAACATCCATCAATTTACTTAGTCTGATATAATTTTGTTATTTTGTTATCTATGATCTAGCACTTAATCAACTTCCATATTAAAAAGTTAGTCCAAAGGCTAAAGACTAATTCTGACCTTAAAAGACAGCAGTGGAGAAAACCCTGTCTCTGAGAGCGGAATGGGAGCGAAACGAACTTCACAGATCCAGCCACTACAGTAGGTCTGATCCTTCTGAAAGATTATTTTTCTGCATCCAGTAATCCGGCCCAGATGAGCGCTGGCACAGAGCCTGCTGCCCTGGAACCGAGCCAGCAGAAAAGGACAACAGCAAAAGCCTCACCTCTTCCTTACCTGTAACAAGAAATCTGATCAGCATATTGGGTTTAACAAGTGAATTCCCTGCTATCTGTGCTGGCATTTAGTAAAGCTATCCAGGAAATGCCTTGTGCTATACTCACACTTTCTGGCTTTGTATAAACACATTACAGTCTGAATCTTATTGGAACTTACTGCTTCACTCACTGTTACTGCTAATTAAGTTGTTGGACATTTTCTTCCTAGTTCTACCAAACCACTGAAAATGTTCTTTTTCATTCTACTTGTAGCTTAGACACAGGCTATATATATCTCTTGATCTGCGAACATTCAAATGCTATTTATCTGCCAATGCACTTTCAATTACCTTTTGTTCATAGCTTTAGTTCAGGCAGCAAAAAGAAAACCACTCCAGTGTGGTGTTTGGTGGGGAAGTAATAATGGATTTCCAAATGAAAACAGTGATTCAGACCTCAAATGTTAACACCTTATACATTACTCACTATAAAATGTATTGCTTCTGGAAATGTACTATTTGGAGCCATCTCCTTCCTACCAATTAGTTTTACATAACATAATAATCCTGCAAATAACTGTAAGATTCTGTTAGTAGACAGAACCATACTTGTTAAGACTACATGAACTAAAATTACCAGAATATTGCTTAAGTATAACCTCTAGCTTTTCACAACCACCACAATGAACACTGGACCAAGCCTGTAAGGTGAGAGAATTAAAACAGGCTTCCCTAGAATATAAATTCCTTAGGGAGCATATTATAATCCACCCCTTACATGAAAAATAAACCCCCTCTGCCGCATCACCTAGCATCATCTTGATCATTCTACATCATTCTTAAACATGTACAAATGCAGAGGTGAACCTATCTAATCCAACACATACCACATTTCACTCTCAGGATATTTCCAATTCAACACACAAAATACTAGCTAGGCTAAATAGATTTTTATACAAAAAAAAAAAAAAAAAAAAAAAAAACA